>NC_072820.1:19212500-19360000 GCF_027744805.1 Dunckerocampus dactyliophorus | reverse complement strand
GGCTGTCAAGTTCATAACAGAACAGCAGGTGGCGCTGTGACTGCAGGACCATTTAGCCAGTCAGGCACCTGAAGAAAGTAATTCATGGAAAACTAACAAGTAACTAATAGATGGACTTCTACCTGTCCAAGCGGTCCACAGGTTGGCCATCACCCTCCTGACCGCAGTAACAGCCGTACATTTCGTACTCATGCGGACATCGTCCAGTCAGACATCGCAGCATCTCGCCTAACGCCAGCATGGAGCGCCGTGTACGCCCATCTCTGGCGTACACGTTGAAGGAGGAGCTGCATTCTGTGGAGTGGACACCAGGATGCGCACCTTGTCAACGTGTGCGCGCCATGAAAGCTTCTCATTTACCTGAACCGTCCGACAGAGTCTGAACTTCTGTTAGACCCATTGAGTCCAACAGGGACCACGCAAACAATGGCACCGTCCTCGTGTGACCGCCTTCCCAGTCTGATGACCAAAACATGGACGTCATAAATAAACATGAGACACAAATGACCCAAGACCTGACTTTGACCTGGAACCAGTGAAAGACCCGACTAGAGAACAAGACCAGTAAAGGCTGTCGTCAAGGTCAGGGGCACTGGGGAAAGCAACTGCTTGGGGCTCCTGCCCAGTTGGTGGCCCCCGAGGGCTGACAAACCTTGAACTTCCACAGCAGTAGCACTAAGCAACGGGACAACACTAGGGTCTAGGGCCCCAACAGACTCTAGAAATCACCTCTAGTCATGGTGACCACGCAGTCAAAGGTCATCCATTTGGGCTCACCTTCTGATTCTGGACTCTTATCCTTGTCTTCACAAGAGTCTGTGGAGGTTCTGGTCCTGTCCTGTGTGTCCTCCACAGATTCTGTGGGTCTGGTGGACCTGCTGAGCGCAGATGTTTTTTGTGTGGTGGTCGGTGGGACCACAGTGGATGTTGTTTGGTCATTTGGACCTGGACAGAGTTCACCAAGAAGCATGGCCAGGTTCTACACGCTTGACTCTAGAGGTTTTGACTCACCATCATCATCATCCTCCTCTTCATCCCGGCTTTCTTCAGAAGAGGCCGATGGCGTGGTTCTGTGCAGCAGGCCGATTGATGGACCCACTGAAGATGGTACCAATGAGGAGGTGAATACATCATTCAACTCTACTTCCTCAGATGACTCTGTCCCCTCATATTGCTGTGTGTTGTCATGTGACCACGCTTCTGCACAAACACGTCCACACTCAGCTTGCTGTGTTGCTAATATCGTGGTATGTGACAGGTTAAAGGTGGTCACTTGACCTTGATGCTGGGGGTCACCAAAAGATGCATTGTGGGCGGTCTGCTCTTCCTGTTCCAGTTCACTGGAGGTCCCATTGACTTCCTGTTCTTCCTCCTTTTGGAGCTCCTCCCACTGGTCTGGGATCAGAAAGCTGTCAGTTAGAGCTTTGTGCTTCGTTCAGACAGTGACACCTCCTACCAGCAGGGGGCGTCATGGAGTCAGCGGCCACCTGCTGCAACTGGCTGTGGTTGTTGGCGCTGCCCACCTCGACCAGGTCCAACTCTGCTACACACAACAGAAGAATCTTGGGAATTTTTATAATAATGTTAATGATAATAATGAAATATCGAGTTAGCTGACAGGAAGGAAGAGTTGGACACGTGAAAGACGCTGAAAGACTTGCTAGCTGCTGACACAACACGTTACTTCCTACTTTTCTTCCTCACTTCTATCCATCCATCCATCTTCCATGCCGCTTATCCTCACTAGGGTCGCGGGTATGCTGGAGCCTATCCCAGTTGACTTTGGTTGAGAGGCGGTCGCCAGTCAATCGCAGGGCACATTTAGACAAACAACCATTCACACTCACATTCATACCTATGGACAATTTAGAGTCGCCAATTAACCTAACATGCATGTTTTTGGAATGTGGGGAGAACATGCAAACTCCACAGAGAGATGCCCAACGGAGATTTGAACCCAGATCTTCACGATCTCCTGGCTGTGTGGCCAACATGCTCACCACTAGGCCACCGTGCAGCCCTCCTCACTTTTAATTGTGAACAATTAAAGATCTTCTCATTGAGAGCCAAGGGGGAGGAGACTGCCCCCTTCCTGCCCAATCACAGGCACCCTAGGAAGTGACATTACTCACCTGCGTCTGAGGTGTCTTGGCTGAGCAGAAAGTCTGCAAGATGAAGACAACATGTCAGTCTTGTTTTAATCTTTCAATCCAAATTATTGTCATTCTTGTACAACAAGAACGGGGTACCTGTTTGATTGGCAGATGAGCAAAAGGAGGCGTGACCCCCTCTCAAGGTGTGGTTGTAGGTGTTGTGTGTCAAGCAGTGAATGGCGGCCTGGTCACATGCACACAGCGTCTGCTGGCACCGGTCACCATCTTAACAGCAACAACGCAAAGAGCTCACATTGGTTAACATTAAGCTACGGCTTTAGCAGGCTTAAAACACAACTATTCTCAATGAGGTTTGGTGCTGGGTGTCTGTCTACCTGAGTCACAGGTGTTGTTGGCGGCTTCACAGGTAAGGTTGCTGAGGAGAGGCTCCGGCTGTGGCCTGCAGGGGGCAGCATTGAAATAACACTGCCTGTGAGTCTCACAACAGCTGCAGAGAAGAAAAGAAAAGTCATCATCCCTCTGGGTGAGAGCCTAACACCGTACAGTCTGTTCTAGCAGTTCACCCTTACAGATCCAGCGGGTCTGCGGTGACCCCAGAAGGTTGGTATCTGCAGGAGCAACCATAGTCCTCCAGGTCACGAAGACAGAGTCCGCTCGCACAGCGCAGCTTCAACGCAAAGTTCACTACTGATGGAAGGTTCTGGAAGAGGCTGTGCAGCCACGTGAAGCGCACGCCAAGGCAGTCTGCAACAGAACCATGTCACTCCACTAGGAGAGCTCTTCTTGAACCCTCTGAGACGTGCACAGTGCTTCCTTTTTGACCACACAAGTACCAGAACAGCTCAAAGACCTCATGTTGACCTCACCCATCATCATCATCATCATGGGACCTGAAGAACCTTCCTCCCACTCTGAGCATGAGAGGACGCCAACGGGCAGAGCTGAGGTAAGAACGCAAAAAGACCTGAGAGTCCATTTGAACCACGTGACAGAACACGTGTGTCGCGTGTGCGCTACTGACCACATGTGAGCGTTGGCAGCGTCAACAAGAACATCAGCATCATGGTTCCTACACAGCAGGTCACATATAGAACAAACATTTTATGGTGGCAGAAGTTCTACTGCACCACTGCTGGTTGTGGTTATCCTGCCGTGACCCAATCACATGTTGGAGGAAGGGCAGACAGGAAGTCTTACCGTGTGGTTGGAGGCAGGCGGCATCAGAGTGGATCGTGGTTCTGATGGCATCTTTATCTGTCCCACCTGAGGCACCTCCCCCTCATCTCTGATTGGTTACACCTGAGTCCTGGGCCGGGGGAGGTCCTGAACCACAGAGTCCTCTTTGTCTTTTTTTGGGCGGGCGTCTTATCTGATCTGTGGGCATCAGGGGGGTTGAATGACGGATGCAGCTTGAGGGGCATTGTGTGGGGGGGTGCATCTGTGTGTTTCATGTGAACCCCCAACACTGAAGTGCTTTGTTTGACAATCAATAAAAACATGCTTTGTTTCCATCCCCCAAACCCCCCACATCCCTCCATTTCAATACTTTCTTGAATAATTTGGATTTTTTTACACTCACACTCATATAGCTGAGGGGCGGGAGGGTTACAAATACATTCTATGTCAGTATCTATAACCTTTGAACCTCAGTCCTCCAGCCATCTTCCTTGCTACGACATCTTCATCAAACTGGTCTGCCTCACTGCTGGTTGGGATTAGGATTGGATTATATTAGGGTTAGGTAGGGTTGGGGTTAGGGTTTGGTTAGATATGCGTCCTGTTACGATTTGCATTGCTATTTTAAAATTACATTAAACCTTGAAGTATGAAAATATTTCCAATGGTTTGTGAAGCTAGAGGTTCTGTGCTTTCCAGTGATATACTGGTCTTTACGGAAATCAAAGAGACTAAGGCCCTGTCCACACGTGAACGTTCTTGGGATTTTTTTTGGGGCGGGTTGAGAAAACGTTGCATCCACACTGTGCCAGATTAGAATATAGTTGCATCCAGAAGGGAATTGAAAACGATGTGATACACAGGGCACACCTACGTGTGGCGCTGTGGACGGGCACGCAGACGGAACCACGTGAGACTTCCAACCATAGAAGAAGACAGCACACGGGCATAAATCTGTCGTCTTCTGCTTTCCCACGCACATTAAACTTGCAAGAAGTGGAATTACTTCTGCGAGTCATTATGGAGTATAAGACAACAAGATACCAGGAGAATGTCGACTGAGGTGAGTCATGTCCGTCGAAATATTCAGATATGTTGGCTTGTCGTCAAAGCTCACTTCTGGTGACGTGGCGGCAATGAGGTGGTGGCGGGTCGGTGACGTCATCGTTCTCGTATTGCCTCTCTACACGGCAACGACAAGCGGGCGTTTTCAGATTTTCCCACTCTGTAAGCCGTTTTAAAAAAAATACCGCTTCAGGTCACCCAGGACGCCATTCCCGTGTGGATGAGACACCGAAACAATAAAATACTTTGCTGTTTTGACCTGAAAACCTTTCCGTGTGGATAGCCCCTAAGTCACAGCAGCTCCAGGAAGACCAGGCTTTGATAGAGGCCAGAGTGGGGGGTTATTTACAGAGCAGTGCGAGCCTGTGGGACAAAGAGGGACAGAGAGTTTTGTTCGACAAAATTTGGCATAAAATTCATATTTTATCTGACTTTATTATTATTTTTTACATGTTTTACTGTTTGTGTTTTGCCATGTTGTTTGTCACATTTTTGTTTGTTTTTTTTTCTTGTCTGGGGAGTAAACAGTGGTGTTTGTTGATGTAGTCTTTGATGTTCAATGTTTTATAGTTCATATTGTAAATCCCGCATCCTTCATTCGTGTACATTCTGGGTGTCTTCTTCAGTAAAAACCTGGAAAGTTAAATTCTGTTTGAGTTGTCTGTCATTATACCCTGGTGTAACTCTTTTAGAATGCAGTAATGCACGGCAACTGCCAAATGTAAGAAAAGGACTCAAGCACATACAACAGATGACACTTACAGCTAAAATACAACAGCAAAACAAATTATTCTATGTGGACTGTTACAATTATATGTGTGTGGGTGTGCGTGCGTGTGTGTAGAGTAAAGTTTTTGTAGTTGTTCATGAACATTTCATTACACTCAACATTTAACACTCAAAATCTTCCTGACTTTAACAGTGAGTGTGTGTGTGTACGTGTGTGTGCGCACAATAAGCACTAAGTGACAAACTGCACAAGAGGCTGTTGCTAGGCAGAAGACAGGAGGCGGAGGCGAGGGGTCAGGAGTGGTGTGTGGTGTGTGAGCGCCTCCCAGTGGCTGCCTTGTCAACTGTAATGACGCACTGTAATGACTGCGCAATGACGTACTTCAAACTTTGTTCCTACACACACAGACTAAACTACTTTATGTCAGGCGGAAAGACATTTATTTTTGTGCGAATGCATTCACACCTATAAAATTCTACACCATTTTCATTAATTTAATATTAATATTTGTATTGTCGTCTCACTCCTCCGTTTTTCAAACCATTCAAGTATCAAATCGTTAGTTTGTTGTCAGTCTGAAGTGTGTCACAAGTGGCTTCCAACCGCTCCATTCGTTCGTGAAGAAATCATGCATTTTCCTCCAGTCAAGCCAGCCTGTTATCGTGTCTACTGAGAGTGCATTGAAGCCCGTCAAACTTCTCGTTCATTTCGGTTATGAGTGTGGTAATTGGCGCTAAAATGGCATCCAATAGCGGTTTGTTCACAACGATGGCCTCGGCGTTAAATTTTTCTGCCGTTTTAGTTGACTTCGGAGGCATCTTCGATTAAAAAATTGTACACAGGTTACACAGCATCCATCCATCCGTCCATTTTCTATGCCGCTTGTCCTCATTAGGGTCGCGGGGGTATGCTGGAGCCTATCCCAGCTGACTTTGGGTGAGAGGCGGAGTACACTTTCGACTGGTCGCCAGGCAATCGCAGGGCACATATAGACAAACAACCATTCACACTCGCATTCATATCTTTGGACAATTTAGAGTCGTGCATGTGCATGTTTTTGGAATGTGGATGGAAACCGGAGAAACCCCGTGCACCCACGGGGAGAACATGCAAACTCCACACAGAGATGCCCAACGGAGATTAGAACCCAGGTCTTCCCGATCTCCTGACTGTGTTGCCAACATGCTAACCACTAGGCCACCATGAGTTAAGAAAATGGAACATAAAAACATCTTATCTCACTTATCAGTATAGCTGTTCATTTCTAGCAGACAACACTGTGTAATGGAACAAGGAAGAGCGTGTTATATTTATGTTTACATTTTTCTTCATTTGCCTGCGATGTACATTCATGTATGAATGTACTTATCTTTCCTGCCATCACACAAAAGTAAAAATCTGAGTGGCATGTGGACTCACATAGAACTGGACCACAGAAGTGGAGCCATCAACAGGAATGTGATTGGACCACTTTGGCGGCAGTTCTTCACTAGGGGACACTGTTGAGTCACAAGAAGACACTGAGTCTGCTCACTTCAGTCCTTTATTATCAACAAGTCCGAGTACATTTGCATATTATATCATCAAAAAGAAGGGAAATGTCGGTGATGACAGGTGAAGGTCACTTCTTGTCTTGAGATGTCAAAAGTAAACAAGCTGCTGCTGCAAAGTCGCTCGCAAACCTTCTAGGACGTTCTCTGCCTGACATTGCTTGTTTGGCGACGGAGAAGTCTTGCGATCCGAGCTAGCTAGCTATGTCGCTAAGCAAACATGACATTCCAACACTTGTCAATATGTTGGATATCAAGGTTGCTATTGATTTTTAGCCTAGCTTAGCAGCAGGATATGAATATAATTCATACCTTGAAGTTGTTGCAACTCTGTAAAGCCAAAGAGCGACAAGAAGAACAAAAGTGTGAAAAGCCAAGGCACAAATCATTGGTAGCAATCAAAAGGTCCAATAAGTTCCAGGTCATGTTTGAATGTTTGGATCAGAACACAAACACAACAGACAAGGCTGCACTTTAGCTTCCAGTCGAACATTTTATGGCTTTTTGTGAGAAGAAAAGACGTTTTGGACTTTTAGTTCTCCAGCAGAACCCTGTGCAGCCTTCAGGACCTACTATACCGTGTGTGTGTGTGTGTGTGCTGGTACAAAACAATAAATCACTCCAGAACCTTCTGGAAGGTCCATGAACAGAACTTAAAAAAAAAAAAAAGAATTGAACAAGAAAGCAGCTCATGAAGACTGCATGTTAGCATGTTAGCACTGACACACAAAATGACTTCTTGATGCCAAAATGCTTTTTCAGTTAAAGGAATCAAGGTTAAAGGTCATTTGACATGACAAAGTGTGTTTGTGCTGTAGGTCCACTTGGACGTGGACATGAAGATAATAAGACGATGACGAAAGGACGTGATGAAGTTGGAGCATGTCGGTTGCAGCATGCTTACAAACAAAACACTCATTCAAAATTCTTCATGGGAAAAAATGTGCAGGTGTCTTCATGTAAATACTCGATTACACGTTAAATATGACGTCATTATACGCGCCATTAAATGTCTGTCATCATGACAACGCAAAGTGAAACAAGGAAAGGAAGTTTTTCTACTTTGAAATATAAAAGAGTAAATGTGGTTCTCTAAAGCATGCTGGGAGCTAGCTTACAGCGTTTCTACGCCAAGGCGGCCACTTCATTAGGTACGCCAGCTACTGAGATCCAGTGGCGAAGATTCTAATAATGTTCATTTTCAAGACATTCATTGAACAATAGTTTCTATTTTTAAACAGGTGTGCCTAATAAAGTGGCCAGTGTGTTAAATCAGTGGAAGCCTGAGGTGTCATGTGACTCAAGTTGTCACATAACTACAAGAAGTGTGCTAATAAGTGGTAATAAGTGTAGCGTTTAATAAGCGGCTAAAAACATGAAATGGTGATTATTATAATTATTATAATGATTATTATGGTTGTTATTACTATGAAGGCTACTGAGGACCCGCCTCTCACTTCCTGTCTTTTCTGGTCACGAGAAGGGTAAAGGTCAGAAGACAATAGGTTGTTGTTTGTCTCAGGAGTGGACTTTGCCGTACAAACGTAGAAAATAAGTTTTGTTAGAAAATCTTGACAAAATATTGTAAATTCATTAGATTGACAGATGAACAGACTGCTGCTACAAACTTTTTTTTTTGTAAAGATGGCTTGTTGTCAGCGGCTCCATCAGGACCAATCAAAGGTGTCGGGTCGTTAAGGACAAACAGAAAGACGTTTTGGAGGATTTTGGCACATTGGACGTCACGTGATTGATTGATTGATGACACTCTGATGCTGTCAATCATTCAGCACTGTGACAGTGAAGCACCGCCTACTTTTCAGTCCTGACACACACGCACACGCACACACGCATACATCAGTGACTTTTGGTTGGCCAGTAGATGGCGTCCTAGCATGCGGTCCATGCAAAAGAAAAGTGAAAGTAGAAAATGGCATAGCAGAAGCGCGTCTACGCTAGTCATGCGTCACATGCAGTTGGCCGTCACGTCGTGTTAACATTTGGCCATGCACGCAATGACATCACGATGACATCACTGACAACCTCCTCTGAGTGCTTCAAGTGTGGAGGTGTGGCTTGGAGGCGTGGCTTGGATTAAAGGTCAAGCGGAAGGAGGCTCAGGGCGGCGTGCTCCACACAGCGTCCCCAAGCCCCTCCCCCGTGGAGGAGAGCGGCAGTGGTCCCCCATTGGGCGTGAAGGGGTCTGTGTCCGTGTCAGTCTCACCCTCTGCAAGGTACACGGGTCTAGGTCGGGTCCGACCGCCCTCCTCTGTGGTCACCCTGGCCCTCGTAGCTAAGCCCCCCGCCCCCTCCTCGTCCTCGTCCTCATCCCCCCGCTCGCCAGAGATGCTGAAGCCGCTAGGTGAGCGCTCCAGCTCCTCGTGGTTCACTGACAACAACGACAGCGGCGAGTCGCCCCCTCGCCCCCCTGTGGTCCTGCCTAGCCCCCCTGACATGTCCTGCAGGGAGCTGATGGGCAAGACGGTGGGACGCTCGGCGTAGGTGGGCACAGTGGGTGGCGGTGGACGCGGATGGACATGTGAGGTGCGCCCTCTTGCAGCTGATCCTGCCTCCTCGACGCCTCCTCTACCCCCCAAGCCGTAGTACGAGCCCACCTTGCCGAGGGGCACTTGGTAGGCCACGTGCGGGAATGACTCGGCGTAGTTGAGGAAGACCGCGCGGATGTCTCCAGCCCCGGGGCGGGGGGCTTCCAAGGTCATGTGGGCGGTGCCAGCAGAGTCCACCTGCAGGTGCTCGCTGTGCTGGATGTGCATGTCTACTAGGAAGTCTAACTTTTTCTCCATGTCCTCCACCTGCCTCTCTCACACACACACACACACACACACACACGCATATATACAAATGCTGTGAGCAGATGGACAAGGTGAAAGGTCACGTGAGAGAGTCCTCCTCTTCACCTGTCTCTCCACCCTGACAAATCTTCCCATCATGCTTTGGTCCTCGGTGTCGGCCATGGAGACACTCTTGGAGAAGTACGACTCGTGCCTGCAACACACACGCACACATGCACACACACACGCTGTGGTGACCTTTGACTTCTTGTTGTAGAGTCAAAGGTCAGAGGTCAGCATACCTGGGGGACTGGTTGGTGAGATAGTTAAAGGGGGGTTTGGGAGGTTTCTTCTGTTTGGGGGTGAGGGGGGGTCCAGGGGCCAGAATCATGTCGATCCTGCAAAGGGGAGGAGGGGCAATGAGGTCCAGCAAGAAGCTTCTAGAAGGTCGGACTCACCTGGCCTGGAGGTACTTGATCCTACACAGCATGTCCAGGTGACCAGCAGAGTACTGCTCGATCACATCTTTCACGTCGTAAGGCCTCAGCGTCTCCTTGAAGCGCTTCTTGTTCAACAAGAACTGCATGATCCTGACACACACACACACACACGTTCTGTTCAGGCATGCTTTGATTGCATCTTGTAAAAATGTAGAAGTAGGAGTGTTCAAGTGTCTGACCTTACGGCCCTGATGACCAGCTTGAGCGTGGGAATCATCTCCTCCAGCAGGATGTCAGCCGGGAAGCCTCGTTCCTCCAGGACGGGTTCTGGCAGGGTTGCTGCGTCTGGACGAGGACATTGTTTTGTCATCATCTCTCTTTGGAGAAAGTACATATGAGCATCTGCGCTAAATTGCGTGAGCCAACTAAAAAAATGGCATGTACAGTACTATAATTGGCGGCATATTGCGGGTAGTCTCCTATGACTGATTGTGCAAATTTTAACAGGTGCAAAAGTGGTGCAGCGCCCAATTTAAATGATGATTTAGAGTGTCTGTCACCATGGCGTTTGGGAAAGCAGTGTGGCTATAAAAAAATGGTTTGAAGCCGTGGAGTTGTCTTGCTGGAAGAGGCAAATACACTCATCAACTCCAGCAGACACACTGCATCTTCTTAATAATGCTATATCAGTCTATTTTATTCATTTAATATGTTTTACACTACAACGTGAAATACAGTATACGGGTTTTACACTACAACCTGTGAAACAATGAAATGTATGATTTATTAGGTTATGATACAGTATTAATGTGAACATGTGCTTACACAGCGTTATACAGTATACTCACACATGTTACTAAACTGCATATCCAGGTGAAATCCACACTAAAATCCACACTATTGCGCTATGGGGCGCACGGCTCGTTATTACACCGGCACTAACTGGTGCGCTGGAATGATCCAAACATCAGAAAATGCAGTATTGCAAGGTGTTTTTCCATAGGCTCCTTTTTGTGACTGGCTCCAAATCAGCCTTCCCCGCAGTTCTAAAGTAGTATTGCTGGATAGACGATACTGTACAGTGTATATCTCAACTATTTTTCATTTCTGACAGTCTAAATATGTTGAGAGTTGCACAGAGGAGTCTCTCTCCGTCATCTGTTGTTGTACATATGCATCCTTCTTGGCCACAATGGCCAGCCGTGCATAACGCTGTGGCAGAAATACGTACCCAAAACTTAATCGTTCAACTGGGTTCTACGCATGTGCAGAACGCGTCTACATCCGGTCGGCCTATTTTTTGGCAGTCGCATGTTAGACGTGTAATCTACGCCATACGTCGATCTATTTTACAGCAGCAAGGAATATACATTGTATGTCTTCCCCCACCAAGTGGACAATTTATAAGCCCTCTGTTCTTTGTTTTATAAATTATTTTACGTTTTTTATGACACTGAAAATACACACAAAAGCATTTGCTGGGAAGATATGTTTGGATGGATGGTATTTCTCCGTTTAGAAAAAAAACTCTAGGTGAATCCTCTACATTAATCCATCATTGCACTCTGTTTATGGTTGCTTATATTGAAATATAATTGCATTTTATGTGTTCTATTCCGTTCTATTTATTTATGTGTTATACGTATGCGGATATGACGTTTATGTCTGCGCTACGTGCATTGCATAAGTTGCTCCGTAGCTCAGTCTTGGTGGATGTCATAAGATGATGAAGCAACATCCGCATGCCAATGAAGTGTTTTAACAACAGTCACTTATAAAATGACCTCTCACTATATTACATATGTGAAGTATGGTTATTGGCCATTTATGTTCATACATTTAAAAAATAATAACTACCGCTGTCGTAAAAATTTGCTGAAGTAGGAAGTGACGTAGTGCTCGCACATGCGCGGTACCGATTGCGTTCCGGGTACGTATTGTGTAGTGACAAGGTCCTAGTAGATCAGGTCCTTAGAACACGAAAATGCTTTACTTAAAAAAGAAGTGCGACCACTAGCTAGTAGGGGTGTCACGATACACTCAGCTCACGAGACATGATACATGATATTGGGCTCACGAGACGAGACAATATTTTAACATTACTTTTAAGAAAAATACAATGACAAGTTAAAATAATGATGTCAGTTGTAGCTGCTACTACTAATCATTTATGTTGCTGGGTAGTTATGTAAAGACAAATGTACAATGGATTGCAGATTGCAGTAGATTAGTTTTATGTTTACACTAAAAGAACAACAGTTCACATGATGCTGAGAGTGTGCTAGTAGGAAGTAGTGAAATGTGCTACTATAACAAGTCAGTAACTTTGATCAAATGTAGAATTACTACAGCTTCCGCTTGAACACGGCAGAAGCTGTTCAACTCCGATGGAACAAACAGCCACATGTCACGATCGACTGATGCTGGGAACACTAAGGTAAGTTGGATTGCAAGGTTAATAGTGTGCTTAAAGCACTTAATGTGCCGCTCCAATCCTGCCTTGCACACTGCCACTAACATATTACGTGTGTTATCATTCATAGTACCGATGCCATAGTTCAGTCTGTCTTCTGGCTGCCCTGTTCTCGCGAGACAGCTTTTCTCTAAACGAGAAAAAAAATTATTTTAAACGTGGCACCCCTACCAGCGCGTTACCGTTGCCATGGCAACGTGCATACCTTCAGAGCTCTGGCGCAACGTGGACGCCTTCATGCGGAAGGCGGTGCGGAAACGTTCCCGGTTACTAAAGCCGGCAGGTTTGGGTTCTTTGGAAGGACTGTCCTCCACGGATTCCGTGTTGGCCGCCAGCTTCCTGCTCGCCGCCACCGCCACGGCCGCCATTGCCGGCCGGGCATTAGGAAGGCGAACACGCTCCAGTAGTGTCATTTTCTGGCTGAAAGGAGGAAAATGCTGTAAGATGACCTTTTTCTGACTTTTGACAGCAGCTTTGTTAGTTTGGTTGTCATGGTGACAGCAAGAGCAAAGGTGGAAGAACTAAGAGGAACTTCAGAGAAAAAAAACTTTGGTTTTGATCAACTTGCTTTTAAAAATGTCACTAAAGACAAAACACACTCACATTAGCGCCTTAGCACGTGAAAACACTCTGTGCATCTCAGTGGAGAACATCAATGAGACAAAGCAGTGAGAGACACAACATTGGTTTCTCCCAACAGGAGAAGACAGAGACCTGTCTTCTAAAGCCAAAAGTCATCAAGAACTACATGAAGACTCCTGCGTGTCCAAAGACAGGCAGCAAAGGGGGTAGAAGTGGAGACGAGGAGGCCTCCAACATGCACAGTTCTCTTTGTGTCCTCAGGACAAATAGAAGCAGAACAAAGAGGCCGGAGAGTCTCACAACGCGTACTCACAACGTCTCTTCCTGAATATTCTGCAGGTCCAATTATCTGTGAACCCGCCTACCTGGATGCTGGACCCTGTAAGACGTCCCTATTGGACACAATGTGCATCATGAGATTGTACTGGACCGCAGTCAAGGTGTCATGAGGTGCTCTACCTGGCTATGGCCTCCAGGTGCTCCTTCCTGCATGACAAAAACACAAAGCTGTCAAACAAACATGGCGGTGACGTATGAAGGCATGTAAACGTGCACGTGAGCTATGTGCACGTGGCTTGCCTGAAACACGGAAGAGAAATAACGGTTTCATAAAACCTCCACGTGGCAATGAGGTCTTCCCTGATTGGATTGGTAGAGTAGTAGCGCCACGCTGACTGCAACACATACACAAGCAGCATTGTGAACTGTCCAATCAGACACAAGGGGCAGCAAGCAGGTGGGCGGGGCCTCACCTGGATGAGTCCAGCAGCTGGATGTCGGCGCTTCTCAAAGTGCTTCTGTCTGTGCTGCTCCTGGACTTTCAGAGCCAGACCTGAACCCAGAATGCCCTGCAGAGAAACACTTGGACATCATGCACCATCCACATGTCCTCTTACGACATGTCCTCGACACATACTGCAGGCAGCGCGAAGAAGGACACGCCAATCAGAGCGAAAGTCCCGGCTAAAAGTCTCCCTGCCCATGTTTTTGGTGTCTTGTCGCCGTAACCAATGGTGGTCAGTGTGATCTGCAAGAGACAAACAGCCCAGACACACTTAGACTTCCGTCCTGCATTGTCCCACATTGTCCCACATTGTCCTACAGAGTCAACACGCAGGCAGAGATGAGCTGCTGAAGCACATGCTCACAGCAAGTGACGTACCAGCCCCCACCACAGGGCATCTGCGTAGGTGTCAAAGTCCTGAGCTTTAGGCTGAGCGGTGGGGTCGTCCGGGTTGGACATGTCCACTGATATGTCGTCCTTCTCCACCAGGTAAACCAGGAAGGATGCCAGGATGAGAGACAGGAAGCCGATGTACCAGGCTGTGATCAGCTCCTACGTGCATGTGCAAAATATTGTCCTTTGACTTAATTGCACCAACCTGACAATTAGATGGTTACCATGGAAACATAGTGCTTGAGTTTGACACCCACCCCCCCTCCTACCTTACTGTGGGCGTAGATAGCGGAGCCCAGCAGCTTCCATGTTCCTCCTCGGCGGTCCATGCGCAGCATGCGCAGGATCTGCAGGAAGCGCAGGCTGCGCAGGGACGTGGCCAGCACATTGCCTTGGTTACGCACCGCCACCACCGGCACCGACGCCACCAGCACAAAGATGTCTGCCCAGAAGAGTGGCTCTCAATTATTTTCTGTCATGCCCCCACCGAATTTAAATACTATTTTTAACTGATAACATTTCTTTATCGGTACAAACCACTGTAAGAGTTGCTGGCACCAGCACGAGCCAAGCAAAGACACCAACAGACCTGCCGACTTTGACAACGTTTTATGAATACTACCCATCGCCCCCCCTTTGATTGGGCCACTTTGATATTTTTATGCATATTTTTTAAAATTTTGTTAAAAGGCTAAAAAAAGACATTAACATATATACTTAAAGACAAAGCTTTGTAATATTATTAGTTATTAGTAGGGAAGTAATGATTCATTCACTACATCCATGCATACATTTGTATTCCTATAATTCAACTACATCGATCTGGGTTCTCAAGTTTCCATTCAGGACGACATATACAGGTATATCGATCTAACATAGCACTTTTAATGATAAAGACGTTAAACATAACAGTCTGCCTGTCGGTGACGTCATTGTCTTCCGGGTATGTGGTGGTCATGGAAGTTGTAGTGGACTTGTTAAATACAGTTGTTTCGCTTTTTCTTCTTTTGGTCAGTTGATTCACTTCATTCAGTATTCATATTTAACTCATCAGTCTTTATTTGAAACTACTTTTAAGTGACATTTATGGGGACAATATGCAAAGTGAAGACGTTTTGTATGCCCATAGACGGTAGTTGCTATAGGCAACAGTTGCTATAGGTCGTACAGGTGAGAAAGTTTCAACACCTAATTGAAGATACCGTACCACATTTATTTGCTGAGGAATTTGCATAGTGTCCCTCACCTTAGGGTGGAAAGTGCAGGTTTGGATTGCACTATTTAAAGTAAATAATTCATCATGGCAAGCTTTACCAACCTCTGTTCATCCTGATTTTGTATTGCATCTTTAGCTAATTTTTTGTACTCACTGATAATTTATTCATAAGTATATCATCATTATTAATAACTTACACATGATTCTCTTACAAAAAACAACGGTAAACTAGCTAACTTCAACTGCCCAGTATCAAGGTATTTATTTCACAGTTACACTGGTTGAATTTTTGGCTAAAAAGTAACAGAATCTATTTAAAGTTACTGAATCATTTCGGATTGCATCTTTCTAAATGAACCAATATCGTCCTTGAATCGTATCTGCAACCACGAATCGTGATACGAATCAAATCGTTATTAAAATGAATCGTTACACCCCTAGTTGTTAGTACCGACATTTCAGCTTTTTCTCATTACATGCCTTTTATTTTTTATTTTACTTAATTTTTTTTCTAATTTTTGCTGTTTTTGAGGGGGTTGAATTTTATTTCTACAGGTTGTAGATTGCTTCAGAGGTGCATGTCACACTATGCAAGAAGCTTTGCAGAGAGGAGAGAGCTGGTATTGCATTCACTGGTGACTGTTGTGGAGACTGAACTCAAAACTGAAACTAGGGAGATGCAACAAAATGCATACCTGGAGAGCAGCAAAGCATATTCAAGGGTCAAAATGCGTGCTGAGTACAAAAAATGCATACATGTTGGCAGGTCTGCACTTGTACTGAAAGTGGCCCCTTCCTCTCACGGCCCCCCTGACACCTCACCACGCGCCCCATTATTCGAGACGCACTAGCCTGGAACAACATCCCTTCATAAACACACCTCACCCCAGACAGGTGGCCTTTGACCTTACCCAACATGCACAGCGGCTTGCGGGCAAACTTGAGCCTCCCTCGCCATCCTTTGTAGCGACAGCAGCAGCCCGCCGCCCACACACGCAGTGCAAACTCTGCCCCAAAGATGAAAATGGCGAAGGTTTCCTGGGAAAATCAAACATCTCATCACACTGTTTTTGTGTGTGTGTGTGTCCGCAGGTGCACATGTGTGTCTGTGTGTGTGTGTGTGTGTGTGCATGCTCACCAGGACCACCAGCCAATGAGCAGATGTCTTCTCGTGTTCTCTGAAGGTGGTCAGCACGGCCAGAATCAAACAGCCCAGAACAATCAGGAACCTGCACCAGACCGAGACAAGACAATGTGAACACAACACGTGCAGGAGAAGGACTTCACCAATAGAGGGCGTCACAGCTCTGCTCAACATCAACGCAGAGTTTTGTGAAAGAACTTTTAGGTGACTCAGCACAGCAAGTGACCCAGTTTGGCATCTAGAGGAACACAACACAAAATCAAAGTCAACCTGTCCTTCAATCATTCAAACATCCAAAAAGACACCATGTGGACAAAACTATTGGGACTGACAGCAAAAAGTGAAAGACCATTTTAGAATGTTGAAGAAAGCCATGAGTGGAAAAGCCAACAATGCATAGAACTTTAAGGATAATAATCTTTGTGTTTCTTTCAAAGCTGTGAGTGTTGATGAGCATGTGTTCTAATCTAGCTGCCTTCATTCCCTTCCTGTCTCCTAAAGACATGAAAGTCATGTGGAGGACAACAGAGGCGAGCTGGATGTTTGTCTTCACGTGGTTTGGTCAATGACGGGTCGATGCTCGTTAGTGTTCACACGATATTCGATCACGTTCTTGATGATCTCAGCATCAGCGGACAAGCGTGCCAATACTACACACACACAGGAAGTGTGTTTTTGATGTCCTGTCAGGTTGCCGTGGTAACCATAAGAAAGAAAAGTGGGGAGAAAGTGTCATCTCCAACACTACCACCTGTCAACGACAGGAATCTTCCTCTGAGGGTCACCTGACCATCTTGTCCAACTCGTGGACTCAGTACCGCCATCAAATGAGTGACTTAGTAGGTGTCATGTGTCAAAGTTCTGTTCAGTACAACTTGGTCCTGTCCGTTAGGTCAGGAGTTGACAAGAAGGTTCCGCTGCTTCAGCAAAGAATCTTGTAATGTTGTTTGAAGGTGGCATGTTGCTCATAAAGATCTTAAATAAAGATCTTTTTCCCTTCATTAATCCACTTGGATCCAGCCCCCACCACCAATCCCCCGCCCCTCCTCCGGGAATCCATGGACTGATACCGCCGAAGAGGATTCCTAACAAGCAATTTGCTGTGAAGATTCAATAAGGAGATTGCAGACGCTGCAAGTCCGACACTTCATTTGCTGGCTGACACGGTGAGAAAGGACAACACCAGAACCTCGCTAATGACCCTGAGGTTAAATATAGAACATGAAAAACATCTGGTCAAGTCTTGATTGACTGGCCGAGCTGCAACACAAGGTGTCACCAGAACCAGAACCACAGAACGGCATTTTTTACACAGGCTGTTGGGGAAGTGTAAAATGTTCTGTGCTAGATTATTTCTTCATCCTGTCAGCCTGCGGTCCGTCACACAGGATCTAGACCACTGCTGACCGCTTGACAGGAGCTCAGAGTGATCCTGATAGGAAACCATGTTGGACTTGATGGACCGCCCCCCATGGGAAAGGGTTGCAGTCCAGGTTCCGTCATTCCCCCTTCCCCATCACAGAACCTTGGTGTGGTTTGGACTTTATCATGCCAGACATTTGAGCACAGTTTAGTGCAGAACGTTGCTGATGGTGGTTTTATCACTGGATCTACACACTGGTTCTGGTTCTGCTGACACATGGAAAAGCTTCCAGAGAGATTAGCACATGAGAGGAGTTCTGACGGGAGCAGTTGGACTTTTCGGATCTGACTGATGTCGGAAGACAACAAACGAGCTGATTAGCGCCGTTAATTGGATCCATTAGTGCCCGTTAGGGAGCCTTTTGTTAATTGGACCTCACAGAAGCTAATTAGTTCCCTCACGAGGTCACTAAAACATTCACAGTGTCGACTTTCAGCTTCACATGCTCAGGGGAGGAGCCAAGCAGAGGCGGGATCAATGACGGCAACAAATCACCATCAAACCACCTTAGACTTCCTCAGTTAAAGGTCACAAGTTCGCTCGCTAACAACACACTAACATCATCTTAATGTCTTCATCATCTCATTACTGCTTTCGTAGAACGATGAGGATGACGATGCTGACACAGCAGTTTTAGCCGCAGCTGTAGGAAACGAGTTGGCCTGCAGCGACTTGGTCTTTGGGAAGGCCTCATGTTTAATTATGAGAGATTTAATGAGGGTCACTGAGCGCTGATGAAAGTGTGAATGAATCAAATACATCAGAGGAAAGAAGAGGGGAAGGTAGAAGGAAAGGAAGCAGAAAAAGTAGGAAAGGCGGCGACTAATTCATGAGAGAGTTACGCTGCAAAAGTTAATCTTTCGCTCATCAGTCAAATTCTTCTCATTTTTCTGCGGCGGCTCATCAGTCAGAACTGCTGCATGGCCGTGATGGCACGCTTCCTACTCATCGCTTGGCACCGTTGTGGTCCCTCCTATGGCAAGACATACTGTATCTGCATGTGCGCTTAGCATGCCAGCACAAGAGCGTGTGACATGATAGTACTCAGAAACTGGGTACATTTCCCTGCTCGACCATTTTGACCATGAGAGCTTTCCTGAGGGGACCTTCAGAGTTCTGGTGGTAAAGGTGAGTGGAGCGAGCACAGAGCTGGGTGCCCCGGGTGGATGCGGGGGTTCGGATCTGTCCACTGGCCGTCAGATCTCGTGCCAGCCGCCACCACCGCTCTTCTCTCTTCCTCACAGCGCTTGGCTTACCCTCCAACTCTCATTAAGAAGGAACACTTTGGAAAGGAAGTTGTGGCTCTCGCTGGAAATGATGAGCATTATTAAAAATGAGGTCAAGGAGACGCCATGCGACTGCAGAGAGAGTCAACATGTCATCAAGTGTCTCCTAGCTTGGAACCTGCCTCTCCGTTTCCCGCCAGAGCCCCCCACTCCCTCCCTCTACCCCTTTGTGCCGCGCATTGGCTGATATGCATCCTGTCTCCATGGCAACAGCTGCTCACTGCACTCTCACTGGAGTATCCCTCCACATCACCATGGCGACACCTGCTCACTTCCCTCCATCCTCCCGTCACCCCCATCAGGGATCACCAGTCGTGCCTCATCTGTGCATGTTTCCATGGCGATGCTTGACAACAGGCATACCTCACTGTGATTGGATGCCTGAGGAGGAGCAGCGTAAACAAACATGTCTGCCACACAAACACTGCTGGCCGTGCATGTGCAAAGAAGAATGAAGACACTTTGACGTTAAGAGAAATTATAATAATGCTACTTTAAAATGTCTCCATAATGATAGTCAAGGTCCAAAACCATGCGGAGGAACATGAATTTCTCTTGGAGATGGATAAAGTATGCATCTATCTAGTGTCTGTCTATCTGTCTGTCTATCTATCATTGCAGAATGAATCTTTCTGTTGCACTTAAGAAGAGGTTAACGTGACCTGATGATTGTGTAACAATCGCTTACATAAGATGTTTTCCAAATTCTCCAATGTTCTCCAAAGTCCTGCCAAAAAGCTCTGTTTCCAGTAAAGGAAGGATGTCCAGATCAGGAGAAAGTTCTGGTAATCCATGTCATTGTTATCGTTTAGAACCCTATTTAACAGTAGTTGAATAAACGAGAGAGGCCCCTTCTCCCTCAAACTGCCATCGTGTCTTCTCAATATTCAACGACATAATTGGCGTTGTTGGCAGGACTGGAAGAAGAGACGTTGATGCTTGCAGCTCCGTGGAATGTTCAGTACTGCCAAACTACAGCCGTAAAACAGGTACAATTTCTTGCCATTTTTGGTTTTGCACTGTGGTGCAGCAGAAGCGGGTAGTAGGCATTGATGGTTAAATTGTTCCTAAAAAGAACCTCACGACTGCTTGTGCATTATTAACACGGATGCAGACTGCTGGAGGGCGGGTGGGGTGTGTGTGTGTGTGTGTAGGGGTGGGGTCACTCACACAATATGTGGTTTGCGTGTTTTATTAAAAGTGACTCGAGTCCTGCTGTGTTTACAGCACGACTGGCTGACATTATAAGGCTAAAGTAGAAAAAAGAGCAAGAGGCTCTTGCCTGCTTTGCGTGTGTGTGAGTTTAGGTAATCTATGCTGCAGCAGCTCCTGGCCCGGGAGTTGATTTACTGAGAAAAGAGTACAGGCTGAGTATAAGAGCCGACTGCAAAGGAGTAGCTGGGTTTCTACTTAGTTACAACGGCAAGTTGATTTGTTATTTCGAGTCATTGTGCGCCAAGTCTTTGTAGTTACGGCCTCTAGTTAGGGCGTATAAGTTAGGGGTATAACAATTCATTCACTACATCGATGCATCTATTCATATTTCTACGATTCAACTACATCGATCTGAACACTGAATTGTGTAGTATTTATGAAAGCTTCATGTTAATGTCAGGCATGCATCGTGTTTAGGGAAGAAAGAGAGAAAGGAAGAAAATTTGTTTCAGGAGTTTATAATCTAAAAGTAATAACACTTGAGTATATAAAATATCAAAAATCAATACTTTAGTGTGTATCACACGTGATAGATACTTTATCTCCAAGAGAAATTCACGTTTCCAGCAGCTCTGAAAAGTGTCCTAATAAACGTAATACCTTAAAAGTAAAACAAACAAAGCAAAATAGGAGAGTTAAAAAAAAAAAGAAAATAGAATAAGAATAACTAAATACATACGTAACAGATCACTTCAATTTCAATAATACATAATAATAATACGTAAGTTAATAAGTCTGTGTGTGTTTTTACCGCTCCCCCTCTGTTGTGTTGAAAAGCCGCATGGTGTGGGGGAGGAATGATCTGCTCACTCTATCAGTGGAGCAGGGCAGTGATAGTAATCTGCCACTGAAACTGCTCTTCTGTTGGGAGATGATGTTGTGCATTGGATGATGCTGGTTGTCCATGATGGAGCCTCCTCAGTGTCCTTTGCTCTGCCACAGATGTCAGGCTGTCCAGCTCAGTGCCAATGACAGAGCCTGCCTTCCTCACCTGTTTGTCCAGGTGTGTGGCGTCCTTCTTCTTGAAGCAGCTCCCCCAGAACACTACAGCATACAGGAGGGCACTAGTTACCACAGTTTGGTAGAAGATCTGTAGCAGCTTCTTGCATACGTTGAAGGACGCCAGCCTTCTGAGAAAGTACAGATGGCTCTGCCCTTTCCTGCACAGAGCATCTATGTTGGTCCAGTCCAGTCCAGTTTATCATCCAGATGCACTCCCAGGTATTTGTAGGTTGAACCACCTCCACATGGTTTACCTTTAATGAGAACAGGTTCTGGGTGTGTCCTGTTTCTCCTGAAGTCCACCACCATTTCCCTGGTCTTGGTGGTGTTGAGGTGCAGGTGGTTTGCATTGCACCAGTTGACAAAGTCCTGGATCAGTTTTCTGTACTCATGCCCCTGTCCATTCCTGATACATCCCACGATGGCCGTGTCGTCCGCGTACTTCTGTACATGGCAGAGCACAGAGTTGCACTGAAAGTCGGACGTGTACAAGGTAAACAGAACAGGAAAGAGCACAGTTCCCTGCAGTGCTGCTGGTCACAGTGTCAGACCTGCAGTTCCCCAGTTGCACGTACCTAGGTCTGCCAGTCAGGTAATCCATGCCACCAGGTGTGATCCTACTCCCATCCGTGTCAGTTTGTCCCTGAGGAGCTGAGGCTGGATGGTGTTAAAGGCGCTGGAGAAGTCCAAAAATGTATTCCTTACAGCATCACTGCCTCTGTCCAGTTGAGTGAGATATCGGGGAAACAAGAAGATGATGGCATCCTCAACTCCCCTTTATCCCGGTATGCAAACTGCAGAGGGTGGGCGTGTGGTCTCAGGTGAACAGCGGCCATTCCATGGTCTTCATCAAATGCAATGTCAGGGCTACCGGCCTGAAGTCATTCAGCTCAGCAAGATATGGCCTCTTTGGGACTGGAACGATGCAGGAAATCTTCTACAGCTGTGGAACTCTCCCCAACCCCAAGCTCAGGTGAAAGATGCATTGTTGAGGGTCTCCCAGCTCCCACGCGCAGGCTTTCAATAGTTGAGGTGACACTCCATCCGGACCTGCTGCTTTGCTGGGGCACAGCCTCCTTACCTCCGCACTTACTTGAGCTGCTGTTATTATGGGTTGTGTGAGGGGCGGAGGGTGAGGAGAGGTGTCTGCTTCCGTGCTGGTGACTTGTGTGGTGGCTGCTATGTGGGAGATGGTCTGGTGAAACCTATTAAAAAAATGGTTTAACTGGTTTGCCCTTCTCACATCCCCCTCAATGTGGGCACCTCTCTTTGAGCTGCATGATGGTCCTCATTCCCTGCCACACCTCATTCATGTCGTTGTTCTGCATCCTCTGTTCCATTTTCCTTCTGTACTGCTCCTTTGCTGCCCTTAGCTGGACTCTTAGTTCCTTCTGTACCCGCTTAAGTGCTTGTCTGTCACCGTCTTTGAAGCTCTTCTTCTTCAGGTTCAGAAGGTCTTTGATGTCACTTGTTATCCTGGGCTTGTTGTTAGCAAAGCAGCATACAGTCCTTACTGGCACAACATCATCCATGCAGAGGTTGATGTAGTCTGTGGTGCAGGCGAACATTTCTTCTACTTGTATATTGGCACTGTGGGGGGCCCTGCATAACAATTTAATTTCATAGGAAATTAAAAACAAGTATTCATTAAATTAAAATCAATAGACTACAATAACTAACATTAGGTGAGCATAAACACATATTTACTCTTTTAATCGCAGTGTTTTGAAACACTGAAAATGGCTTTTACTCCAGTAATGATTTTAGGGTTAAAATACCCAGCACAGAAGGATCCATCCATTTTTTATGCCGCTTCTCCTCATTAGGGTCGCAGGGGTATGCTGGAGCCTATCCCAGCTGACTTCAGGCGACAGGCGGGGTACACCCTGGACTGGTTGCAAGCCAATCGCAGGGCACATATAGACAAACGATATATGCAAAATATCTAAAAAATGTGAAAAAAAACGCTAAGTACTTAAGTCAAAGCTGGTTGGAGGGTGGAACATTTGATGTGAGTTTGTGTGAGGTCATGGAACTCCGAATTACAGACTATAAATCCCAAGACAAAAGTAGCAAGAGAACAGAAAAGAGACAATGAATTAGAAATTATAAAATTGTTCAAAAACGAAAGCAAAATCCATCCATCCATCCATCTTCTATGCCGCTTATCCTCATTAGGGTCACGGGTATGCTGGAGCCTATCCCAGCTGACTTCAGGCGAGAGGCGGTGTACACCCTGGACTGGTCGCCAGCCAATCGCAGGGCACATATAGACAAACAACCATTCACACTCACATTCATACCTATGGACAATTTAGAGTCACCAATTAACCTAACATGCATGTTTTTGGAATGTGGGAGGAAACCGCAGTACCCGGAGAAAACCCACGCACGCACGGGATTCGAAGCCAGGTCTTCCCGATCTCCTGGCTGTGACTGTGTGTGGCCAACATGCTAACCACTAGACCACCGTGCGGCCTCGAAGGCAAAATGTTTAGGAAAATTAAGAATTGTGAAATGTCTAAAGCTAAATGGGAAAACAGTTAATAAAAAGAGGAGAATTCAAGCTTCAGTCTTGAATGGACAGCCGGGTGTGGAAACATTTGTCATATCACCGCCGGCTCCACCACTGCACCAGCACCACCAGCCCAAATCCCTATTATCAATGTATACTTCCTGCAACCAAAGGCAAATCAAGCTCCTGAAACAAGGAGGCAACCTGAAATGAAACAAAGTGGCATACCAAAGAGGAGGTTCAACCCTCCAGGAGCCTGTTAGGGATTCCAACAGCCTGGACACATTCGAGAGAACTGTCCAGTTAACCCATGTCCGGCTCCTGGTGGGGTCGAGGGAGGGCTTGATCAACAAGTTCTACCAGTGTTGGTCGATACCGAGCTTCAGAAAAGGTACAACTACACCAGTTGGCCACAAAACTAAAATGATTACTTTGACTGGGCCAGTTAGAAATCCCTTTTAAGCGTGTCAAATACACACTTGTATAATCATTTGTGCAAGTATTGTAAAAACTACGCTTATTGTATTGTATACGTCAACATCGCCGCCATATTGGATGTGGCAAGGCTGTGCTGTAAATGAATACAAGTAAATGTACTTACTTTCATAAAGCACCTTTCTACAAACAAATTTAAGGTAATGCCTCTTGTTTATACATTCACACACACACACTAATATACTTGGCAAACAGTTAGGCACCCAAAATAATGTATTTGATCTTCTCAGATGGCTAACATAAGAACTTTATAGATCCCACACAGGAGTAATTTACATTGCATCACAAGTGCAATGTAAGTAATGCCAAAAAACTATACACAATAAATATCTATAGTAGTTTTAATGAGTAGTTTTAATGCGATAAAATAAGCACAGGAAAGTTATCAATCAAAATAATAATCAGCATGTCCCAGGTGGGCCTGCATGTCAGAGACACTCATCATCACGGCAGACAAGCTTTTAAACTGTCAGAGGAGCAACCTAGCGTGGCCCGCCGTGAAATCCACAACATGTTCCAGATGAATTGCCCCAGTGGCGCTCCAGCAGGAGACTCCAGACTTCCTGTCACCTTGGAGGGACACGACAGGCCTGGCACGACGGATACATCATTCATCTTTGGGGCATTAGTGAAGAACAAACATGGAGGTCCTGCAGTTTCCTTCCTGTTTCACTGACACTTCTCCCAACAGGAAGTGACTAACAAGAAACATTCACGAGGAAGGAAGAACCTCAGAAGAGTCAAGTCACTGACCCACAATGCATTGTGTCTTTGGAGTCTTCATGTGTCCTCACTATATTTCAGCAAAGTTCAACATGAAGGCCATGGGACACTTCCCGTTCTGAGAGCCAATCAGCTACTGCTGCCTCATTAGCCACTAATTAGCCAACTTGGCGCCAACTGCTCCAACGTGAGTTGGCAAAGGTCATCAGAGGAGCGCTTTATCCTCACAAAAGGTCACGGTGACACTTCAGAGGCAAATATGTAAATGAACTAGCTCGTTAAGAAGAAAGAGTTAGTGAGCAGAGCTCTGATTGGCTGACTGACCTCCTAAAATGAAATAACAGATTCCTCTTAAGCACGCATAGAAACCAACACACACAAACACACACACACACACACTCGTCATAGAGTTTGTGTTTCTTTGTCATCACACCTGCTGAATGCACCATGATGAATAAGATGAAGATAATGAGATTTCCAGAAGCTTCTATGAGCTCCAGCAGAGCTGTAGAATACATATTTTGGTTAGCGAGCATTTTTAGACCTGGTTGCCAGGCAACTGACACTCTTTGTTGTACAGGGCTGTGTCATCCTCCTGTAGACGCACGCGCACACACAATACTTGCTCACATACTAAATGATGGCGTCAGCGTGGTGGTGTTGTCTCGGGGGACGCCACTATCAATGCGTTTCATATACACCCCCCACCCCCACTGCAGACACGACCCTACTCGGCCATCCGCTGTGGTTACCACGAGTCCCATGGTTGCCCTGGTAATGGGTATTCCAGATTCCAGTGGGGAGCCTCTCAGGTGCAAAGTGACTGTCAAAGAGAACCTTTACTAGCTGGTGGCAAGAACACGAACACGAAGAAGCCGTCAAACGTACACACAGTCATCAAGAGCTACAGCTGACTACACACACACCCATCTTTTTGTTTTCAACACTAAAAAAGTCCCTTAAAATCACACTGACAGGCCATCAATTGTATGAGAAAGCCAACATATTGTAAGCCCTTTGTAGGCAATCAGAAGCCTAAAGAAAGTCATGAGTGGAAAAGACAACAATAGTAAATGGAGGAAAAGGAAAGTCAGCAAATTAACAATTAATTGTCCTCAAATAAGAAAACATAAGAAGTGTGATATTACACAAAGTAAACAAAACACAAGTGGACCTGGTCTGAGTTTACGAGCAGAACCGAACACCAACGTCACCATTGTCTGGTTGGACCTCAGATCAGCGAACGCCACATGAGAAACAAGAAACACAAAGATCCTGATGACATGACACAAATACTGTACAAGAATAGTTTATAAAGTTGAGTAGTATGTGGACAGGTGAGGTTCTGTGATCAATTATTGACAGGCCGGGTCAGCTGCTAAATGTCAGGGGGTCAGACACATGCTCAGGCGGCACCACTCTTTGGTCTATAAAAGCACCTGACCGCTCAGAAGACCTGAAGTGTAAAGATGACGTTGGATTTAGATTGTCATCTAATCTAAGATAAGCCTTAGAGTCAGTGGAGTTCCAAAGCAATAATGAGATGCATAATTAAGAGCTAATGGTTTTGCTTCACGGGGACATTGTGTGGCTCATTCGTGATGACTTTAGAAGCCTGGTCATGTGACACAAGTGTGAGCCAGCGTTCTTCTGGAAAGTCTTTTGAATGCACTTGTTCCTATCCACTTTGATAACACACACAGGTTGTGTTCTAGTGCTTTCTTGTGCACGTTCCATTATGGCAGCCCAGAGACAAATGCACGTCTGAGAGAGAGCCAGATGTAATTACCTCTTAAAGGCAGGATGTCATCCATCACGCATTTCTTTGTCTCCAGTAAATATGAAGATCTGCTGTTTTTTGGACGCAAAGCTGTCAATGACATGAAGACCAGGCCTGTTAACATTTGCAAATAAGGGTATCTTTTGTGGGGAAAATGAGGGAAAATAATGGAATTCCTCCACCTATCCTAGGGCTGGGCGATACGGACCAAAACTGATAAAAATCACAAAAGCAATCAAATTTAACTCATCAAGAAAACATTGAAAGTTTTCGATATAAAGCCTCTTCAGTTTCAATATTGTAATATTCTTAGTAAGTATAATATGTTAAGACTTGGACAATTATCAGATGTTCTTGGATGTCTGTCTTGTCTAAAATGTTCTGAATGGACTCGCCTCTCCACCATTACAGCTTTTTATACAGAAGAAAAATAACAATCGAGCCAATACTAGATTGTTAACCAGGGGTGACTGTAACATACAGTGACGTAGGACTAAATGTAGCCAAAAGGTTGTTTCTATCAGAGGCACACGGTCATGGAACGCACTACCAGCTCATGTTACAAACTGTGACAATTACCTAACCTTCAAGAAAACACTAAAATGGTGCTTACATCAAAGCGGTCCTGTGCTCATGGGTAATGTCCAATCCAAGCTCCTAATTATTTTTATTGCTTAACAATCTGTAATGTTGTTTGTAAATGTATATTACTTTTATCTTTTTATGGTGCAATAGCTACAGACGAAATGTAGCTATTGCAGCTAATTCTGGCATATTTACTGTGATGAGTTTGCTCATATGTTGATCAATATGTACTGTCCTAATCAAATTAATTATATATACTGTATATCCCAATGTATTTAAGTTGAATATCGATATACTATATCCCGATATTTTTTCTGCAAAATGAGTTTAGGCGAAATCAAAGCCAAATATGCGTGTCAAGTTGTTTTATTAAAATAAATACTTAACATGAGGATGTTTTTTGAAGTTTTAAAGCTTCATGAAAGATGCACATTAAAAAATATTATCTAAAAATAGCTGCGAAATAAAGGACACCATTCTTTTTGAAATAAATATAGAAAAAGTCAAATCTAATCTTTTTTTTTTATAACAAACCTTTAGCCATACTCAAATCATCGGCTAATAACAAAAGCACAAAACAACAAAATATGAAGGAGTGCCCAGTTTAAGAGGAAATTTAAAAATGTCAGCAACCCAAAAATACTTTCAATTGTACAGTAGTATTTTTTAGGTAAACATTTTTAGAAGACACAAGCATGTCCTCATTTTGTGCCAGGAACCCCAACCTGTCAACTGCATCAGGCAGGCAACTGTCTGACTTCCTTACAGGTTTTTAAATATGTTTTTTCCAATGTTGCAACAGGGACCATGTCTTTAGCAATGTGATAGGACACCGCTTCGTGTTGTGGCAGGAGTCGTGCTGCCAGCGCGCAGCTTCACACATTCCTCGTATTGGAGTGTGTGCCAAGCTTTAAGGTGGCGAAAAAGATTTTTTTTATGCTCTGAATTTGAAGTACCTCCACATTACTGAGTTACGACGGAGTATTAGGGCCACATTCTGTCTAATTCTTCCACCGCAGACGCTGTCGCCGGGCTTCTGCTCCACCCCTCCTCCCTCCTCTTGCATGCACGGAGGGACGCTCACACAGGGCAGAGAGATTAGGACGATACAGCGCAAATCCAGTCTATATCGATATGAACGATTGGTTGTTTTTGATATCGTGCTTAAAGTAAATATCGATACAGGTATATTAAAAATATCGATATATTGCCCAGCTCTAACCTATCCCCAATCCCCCAGACAACATTATATCTCCTTCTGGATCCCGTCTACAGCACTAAGCCTTCTGGGTAATGTAGTATGTAAAAATGTACCTACACAGCAAACGAGGACAATGCAACGCATTGGCAGTGGGCAGTCGGGTCTATATACAGTCAAAACTTGTCAAAAAATTTCGCCTAAATTTTGCCTCAGTTTTCATATACTGTCTCAGTTTTTGTATACAGTATTGTACGTAACAACCTAGTTTGTTCACCCAATACTGTATCATTTGTGTGAAATTCCAAACAAAGCACCCTACGCATGCTGACTCACTGTCTGTGCATTTTTTTATTGAGTGTGACTGCTACATAACCAACCATGGGGCCAAAGAAAGAGAAACACTATTCGCTTTCACCAGGATGTACGGGAGGTCTGCACCAACCACAAGCTGAATCTATTCATCATTTATAATTATTTTGCATTGTTTTCTGCATGTCCAAAGCTGATTATTGGATTTACATTATTTCCCATTAAAAAAAAAAATTACCTCAGTTTTCATACATTGCGGTTTTCATCTGAACTTTTGGAACAAGTTAATAACAAAAGCTGAGGAACCACTGTGCCACATCACCCAGAAGGTTTAGAGCTGTAGACTGGATCCGGAAGGAGATATGTTGTGCGGTTAGAGCAGCAGAGGGTCGCAGAGCCATTTTCAGTGATTTGCTAGTCTTGCCAAAGTTGTGTGATGACCCTATGTTGCTGAATGCACCTCACATTCTATTTGCTTGCTATGCCACCACGAGGTGCATGCCATGTTTACGGCCAACTTGGCCAAGCCTGAGCAGGAGGGGAAGGACATCAAGTGTGAAATTAACGTACCATCCGTCCAATACGCAGCTAGATCGCCTTTACTGTATACTGTATCTGTTGGAGAAGAGCGCACTATGAAGAGACAAGCGTGTCACCGTGTTGCACCGTGTCGCAGGTACCGTTTCAAGCCAAGTTACATCTATTGACCCTGGCAGAGGGGTGGTCTACTGAAGAAATGGACCTTCTATTATTATTACACTTACCTGCTGAGTTAACCGGAAAAAGTTAAATTTGTATATTTTGAATTGTACTTTTTGTTCATCTGAGGAGTTTGATTGTTGAGCGTGATTTTCTTAAAGATGTTTCACCTCTCGTCCAGGTCTAAGTCCAGGTGCTCATTCAACTCCTCAGATACATCATGTACAGAAAACTTTTACACACACTTGTTGTTCAAATAATTTTTGAATTTGTAGATAAAAATGTATTGTTCCTGAGCAGGAAGAGGGCGAGATATAATGTTTGCGACACGTTAGAAAGTAAGCGCCCTCTGCAAACTTGTTGCAAACAGGCCCTTTAAATATAAAATAGCTAAGAAGCGTTATCGTAGTTGAAAAATGTCAATTTGGGTTGCCGCTTGTCATTGGGGGGAGACGGTGGGTCCCGCAGATAAACCAGTTGAGAAGCACTGTGTTAAAGCAATAAAGAGTTGAGATATGCAGTAGTTGCATGTTGCTGCTCCTGGTTTGTCTACAGAAGACCCAAACATAATCATTGCTGTGTTGCAAGCATAGCTAGCGTCACCACTGTCACCAGCAGTAGAGAAGAGGATTTTTTTAATTGAAGTTAAAAATAAAAAATACATTTACCGGAAACTATTTTAATGGGACATGGATGGGAAAGAAGGGCAAAGTAGAGGACTTTCCCAGGGAAAGTGGGAGGCTTGGCAGGTATGATGAAGACACAAGTTAAACATTAACACTGAGGCACAAAAGTGCTTGTTCTGTCAAAGAGGGAACATTGGTGTCCTTTGCAAATGTTCTGAAGTGGAAAGTCCAACGTGTGGTGTCAGCATTCCCTGATCCCTCAGCCAGCCCCCCCGCTGTGTCCTCTCCCGCCCTTCAAATGCCACCCGTGGGCCTGCATCACTGACAGGGCTTCGGCTTTAAAGTGTGTTCGCCCCGCACTCACAACTGGCAGGCCCCCTGCTGGTTGTCACACTTTTTAGTGGACCAGCAGAACCAGAAGGATGTTTAAAATGGACCCTGAAAGCCAACCAATAGAAGCAAGGACACACTCAGGATAATTTACAATAGAATAGAATTAAATAGAACTAAATGATTTGCTAAGGCATCTCTGTGTGGAGTTTGCATGTTCTCCCCGTGCGAGCGTGGGTTTTCTCCGGGTACTCTGGCTTCCTCCCACATCTAACATGCACTAACATGCATGTTAGGTTAACTGGCGACTCTAAATTGTCCATAGGTATGAATGTGAGTGTGAATGGTTGTTTGTCTATTTGTGCCCTGAGATTGGCTTGCGACCAGTCCAGGGTGTACCCCGCCTCTCACCCGAAGTCAGCTGGGATAGACTCAAGCATACCTGCGACCCTTATGAGGATAAGCGGCATAGAAGATGGATGGATGGATGATTTGCTAATGCTCAGCTATTGAATGTCATGTGCAGTTCGGAATGGAATTTGGACAATGACCAAGTCATTGTTGTCCAAAAGGACCAAACCAACATGTCTACCTCCTCTGGCGGCCAATCAGAGGCTTCTTTGCTGTCAGGAAGCAGGAAGCGTTCCAAGGAGGGAGGAAGCAGAGAAGAGGCTCCATTAGGAAGGATGCAAAATAAAGCATGAATAAATGATGAGTGGACTTCACGCTGTAGTGACTGCACAGTCAGCGCTGGGGGGCTGTTGGGGGGGGGGGGGGGCGGAGGGGGGGGGGGGGGGACTGTGAAATGTGATGCTGCTGAATATTCTAACTGCTAAGCTTTTTTCATATTTCACTAATAAAACACATTGTGTGTTCATCATCAACGTGTGTGGTAGCGTCACGGTGCTACAGGAAGTAGCAGGGATGAGAGAACATTAACCAGCACACCCCCACCTGGCTCAGGTTTGGGGTCAGGGGGACAGATCTTCTTTCTGCCACCAGTAAGATCATCCTCCTCAGGGTCTTACCGTTCCGTCTCCCCGACCCCCATCGATCCACTTCTGTGTGTGTGTACATGGGTGTGTGTGTGTGTGTTTGTATTTGTGTATATGTGCACGTAAGAGTTACATATCAGGTTAGCTGCCTATATGAGTACGTGTGTGTGCGCCTCACTGTTTCTGTCAAACCAAACATTGTTCATTGTTCAAATGAACTTCAGTATTACTACTATTTACTACTATTTCTCCTTTATTTGTACTATTACTACTATTTCTACTAGGGATGTCCAGAGCCACATTTTTTGGCTTCCCATCCGATCCGATTTTTGTTTTTTCAATAATAATAAGCTTTTGTTACAAACATGAATTTGTGGAATTGAATATGGTTATGAAAACAGCTCTTCAAAGCATTAAAAATAATGCAACCAAAGTATTGCTGAATGTACTTTTTTATTACCCAGCATGACCAACAATATAGTTTGGCTTTGTTTCAACCTTCTGTGAGTCAGCTCCCTACTCCAATAAAAGTCCATCCAATAAAAGATAACATTGGAAAAAATGAGCGTGCAAAATATTTTTAGGGTAGGATTAATCATTTCACATGGTTATAGATCAATTTGTGGTGTGATTTAGAATATATGATTTTTTTTTAACAAACTATCTCCCTATGAAATCAGTTTTATTTTTTCCCAAATTCAGTTTTTCCTGTTTTTTTAGAATTTAGTTTTTTACCTTTTCCATTTATTTTACCAGCATAGAGTGTGTGTTATTTGGGTTAGTGAATAAAATACAAAAATCTACAAAAAAATGTATTGATGCAACACATCATTGGCCCATTTTGTCCAGTAATTGAGAAATGGGTGTAGCTTAGCTAACTTTTCTAATGGGATGGGAGCCTCAGCACATATTGCTACAAAATCTTCAACAAACTGTAATTCCCATGCTTGTGATTAAGGAAGATGTAGTCAACGATGAAATTCCAATCGCGTTAATAATGTAAGATATTTTACACCTAAATACCTGTAAGATAATTACACCTTTTTTTTTTTTACACAATTAGACAAATGTGACGAAAAGAGCTCTTATTTTGAAGGCCTGAATGTGCTGTGTGTGTTGAGAATGGCAATTGATGGTTTATGCGAGCTGGGTGCAAGAATAAACGTGCCTCTCGCCTTTTTCCACTCAGAACCTGCATTGGAAAATGGTCCTCACATTAAAGCAGTACAACACAACATGGTCAAGTCGCGCGCACACACACACACACAGCTGCACTAGCTAAACTAAGTGAACTCCACTAGCTTCCATTCATGCTCAGTAACAGAGGAGTTTCCAAGGTTTTTGCCACCATTTCGACATGTTTACTAGTGTGTGTGCGGCCCCTATAAAAAGCAACCAGTGGTCAGAGCAGCACTTCCCGTGCGAGCTCCCCGTACCATGACGCAGCAGTCCGGGCACAGTGAGAAGGAACTACCTCTATAGCTACAGAGCCAAATATACAATGTCCAACGTGAAACTGACTTCACCACGGTACAACGGAAGCTGATATTATCCGATCTTCACAAATACAGCGGATCGGCAGCTACTACTTTCTACTACTACTTTAACTATTACTATTTGTATTTGCACTATATCTACTACTATTTGTAGCCTACTATAATTACAACTGTTTGTACTATTTTCATACCTGTCAACATTTGCATTTGAAAATACGAGAAATTGTGGGGGTTTTTTCATGAAAGTTAAAATACAGGAAAAACTTGGGAAACTATTAAAATCGGAGGGCACCAGAAAAGAAGGTCAAATATGGGAGTTTCCCAGGGCAAAGGTTGACAGATACAGTAAGTCTATTTTGTCAGTTACTATTACTCTCACTTCAAATATTACTATTACCTTACTATTATTACAAGTGTTGCTGATAATATTTTGATCACTGCATCTGTTATCATCAATATTAGTATTTCTGCTACTACAGTAAATAGTACAAGAAGCAGATAAAGTAGGACAGGTAGGGAGCAGAAGACGAGACAAATTGAAAGTACGGTAATAAAAAGGTGAGGTAAAGGTAATGTGAGTGAAGGAGTCAAAAGGTCCTGTGATGTAATAGCGTGTAGTAATAGTAATAATCGTCATAAAGTAGAGACAAACACTCCTGTCATGCGTAGGCGTTCAAATGATTTGTAGCGTGAAATGTTTGCGTAGCAATGAGAGCGAAATGGCGGGTCAAAGAGTTCACGTCCTTCATCATGGTTGGCGTCGACATGTTAATGCGGCACAGATGCGTAGTCCTCCAAAGATCATTACAATAAAAGTGGACTCATGTTGCACCTTTAATGACACTCTGATGACTCCTCTTCCCACAATCCATCATTTTGTCCTGAACACCAATACCCCATCTCTGTCACAAACGAGCTAAGGCGTCACCATTAGCCACCTGCCTGTGCAACCATGTCGACACTAAAATAAACATCTGGAGAACTTTAACTCTTTCTATTTTGTTTATTAGCACCTTAGTGGCTAACATTTGTTTATTAGCATTACCACGACCACTGCTAATGCTTATAAGCATACGTAACAAACAGTAAAATTAGCATGCCTATGTTTGTATGTGTTTAACAGCTAGTCATATTTAATATCAGTAATATTTAATATCAGTAATATCAATATTACATTGTGCTAGTGTATACACTCTGCATGTTCTTTCTGCTGCATTAACACCTCACTCATAATGTGGCTGATGGCCTCCTGAAGCTTCATCCTAGAGACACTTGCTCTGCACACATACGTGCTTTTTGACATCTGCCCATTTCTTGTGCGCCCTCAAGGCCTGAGCACCGCTTTATAGATGGGTCCCAGAGAACCGCAGGAACGTTTAAAAAGAAAACACGTAAAATGTGGCTAATTACCTTCATCCAATCTTACGCGTCAAACGTGTGGGCAGCGCGATGGCCACTAAAGGAGGAGTGGGGTCACATGGTAGTCACTATTTCATCTATATTGCAGTGGGGATGGGAGGGTTAATGGTTTGATTAGTTGCCGCTAACGACTTCACCATTCGCAGAAACAACGTGCATTAAATGACCACAGAGTGACCATTAGCCACGCTGTTAAACACTGTTAGCACTTCCTAATGCTTCCATTGATTAGGAAACACACGCCATGTCACATGATCAGTGCACATCTAAAGCGACTGTTACATGACTAGTGCACGTATAGAGGTGGTCACATGACCAGTAGTGATGAAGATTGACAGGTCCAGGTGGCTTCCTGCTGACTGTCAGCGGTAACGGCAGATAAACGTCAGATTAGAAAACAGAGACAAACTAATTGCCAGCAATGCCAGCAGCAACCCCCTGAAGGGGTGTCCATCTTGGCAATGCTCTGAATGCACAGGAAAATGTTGAAAATATTGTCAAGCACGGCGTGTTTATGTCAGAAAGATCAAAGCTCCCTAAAGGCCTCACGTCAGCTCAATTCAAACCAATCAGCATCTTTCTGCACATGATGGCTCAAGACCTCCGCCGTGGTGAAACACCCCCTAATTACTGCTCAGCACTGCTATGTGTTAGTCATCTTAAACATCATGTGACTTCTCAAACTCATCATGTGACCTCACACAATAATTTCTGCCCGTTCGACAAAATAACACCCAATAAGAATTAGGATTGATCACGTCTTCTCTCGGTCAAACAACAGCATGTTGGCGTCTCAATCAGAGACCACCATCAGCATCATGTTGGTGTCACGTCACCTGCTGGTCAAAGCAGAAGGCCTCCAGTACTATGAAGGTGAAGAGGCGTGTCCAGAGTGAAGGACAGGTTGGAATATGAAGACGGCAAGTTGTCTGGACACCCGGACAAGGTCAAAGGTGACTATCAGGTCACTGATTCATCGGCCTGACCAGATGTCGCCATGGAGACCGGCTGGCAACACGTCAGGGTTTTCTGCAAGAAGACGCTGGCACATTTTGAAGTTGACAGCTGACGCGGCACCGCTCTGATGATGTCACACGTTCTCTTCCCGCGTGAGGTGGTGGCTGACAAAAGGCTGACACCCTGACACCAGCACATATGCGGCGGCCATATTGGAAGCACCATGCGTCGGTAGACGCGACAGATGTCTCAATGTCACTGAAGCAATGTGACAAGAGGGGAACGCAAGCTCTGCTTTCCGCCCTGAACTTTGAAACGTGCATGCCAATGCTCTGGAGTCACATGACAGGAAGTGCGAGTGGGCACATCAGTTATACTATTTACCTCTGCACGGAATCACATTTAGTAGTTAGCTAGTTTGATAGCACACTGTGACACTTAATAATAGCATGACTGTCACCTACAGGACTGGAGAGAAATGAAGCCTTGGGGGAGGTCTGTGGAGCATTCGCCTTATTTCTCTACATTTGGACCATTCTTGATGGCATCATCAGGATGGTCTGGATTGACTGACAGCTTCCAGCAGGAAATGGAGCCAAAAATTCCAAAAACAAACTTAGTGGTGACATCTGCTGGAAGTTTGATACCACCTTCATGAGCAAGAACCAGAACCTCCATGTGAAAGTGTGTGACGGGTGTGACATGTGCTGTGATGGTGTTACTCACACGAAAGCGTGGTAGAGCAGCGCCCATCCTCGCGGTCTCTCCAAGGCGTCGTAGATCAGGTTCTGGATCCTTCTCTTACGGATGTTATTCCTTTTGGCAGGCCGGCTGTAGTTCAGGGGGGTCTTGGCCAGGAGTCCAATGGCCATGCCCTGAGAGGCCCGCTTGTAGTCCTCCCGGCCCGCCGACACCAGCAGCAGGGCACCATCCTTGTCCACGCCCCCGCCACCGCCGCTCTGGTCCAGTGGATCCCTCTTGTGCTCCTCTGAGCTGCTAGCGACGGTCCTGGACCGAAGTCCCATGGTCAGTGTTGGATGCCCACGGCGGGCCACATGCCATGGTCTGGTCTGGACCAACTCCCCCCCACACACCTCTCAGCCCCGGGTCATTTAAGGATGTAGAGGGAGGGGCTCAGTGATGACACTGAAACACAAGACCAGGCCAATCAGGAAGAACAAGAAGAAAAAGAAGAAGAGGTGGTGGCAGTAACAAGTCCAAGACTAAACACTCAGTGAGGTAAGATCAACTCAAACTCTAACATCAACTCACAAGGAGGAGCGCTGAGTACGTACAGGATTTCAATTAAATGAAATGACGCTCACGCGCATTCCGAGGCCCCCGTCACTCAAGTCCTTAATTGACTTCTAAAAAACACATTTGCTCTGGTCGTCACGCACGCGTAGCAGACAAAGACCTGGCGCGCAGCAGCCTCGCTGACACACACACGCACGCCCGCCCCAAATAACCCCAAATAACAACAGACGAGGAAACAAAGCAGACTCACCAGCGTGCATGGCACCTGTCTCCTGGGCTGCCCGCATCCATCAAGCTCGCGAAGGAAGCGAAGAAGAGGAGGAGGAGGAGGAGAAACAGAAGATGGAAGAAGGGGAGATGGAAGAGGAGGGTGGAGACGGAGGATGGAGAGCAGAGATGCAGAGTGGAGGAGGTCGATAGAGGAAGTGAAGCAGAGCAGCAGCGAGAAAGCCTAACACCATGGACGCGACGTGCGCGTGCACGCAGACAAGACAGGGGGTGCACGCACAGAATGGGGGGGGGGGTACACCTTGTTCAAGAGGGAGCTGCACGAGCACGCACCAGCTCAGCTCCTCTTAGCTGAAAGGAAAAACAACAGTCATACTGCTGACACGAGAACATCATCACCATCGTGACAATGTCATCATGAGAACAACGTGAGAACATCATCATGAGAACATGAAAACAACATCATTACATCATCATGAGAACATCATAATGAGAACAACAAAACGTGAGATGGACTGCTGAGCTCCTCATGCACGCTCATCCACCCATCAGATCAATAAAGCAAATATTGATTGACAGCCAATTGAAGGTAGCGTTAAATAGCAATGAGCAATGAACATTCAATTGCTTCATCAATAAACATGCTTCTCTGTGTGATTGACGACCACACACACATACACACACGCACACAGTCAGTCACTAAGGGCTGAGGTAGATGTCTCAGTACAATAATTGATGGTCATGTTTGTGATGAATGTAATAAACCTAGTAAACATCAGAGCAGCTGACCACAGTGACATATGGCACTGTTCAAATAGATTGGATCACTGTGGTCCTCACAGTTCCTGTGATGGGACTAATTACATGAAAGAAGACGCATATAAAGTGTCTGCTGGGAGTGGACTTGTTAGGACATCTCCAGTCAGAAAATACCAACACAACTCATATCTGACACTTTTGGCAGCCTCCTGTAGGGTACCGATCACTGTGGTCAGGTGGCTAACGTGGCGGAGCTAAACAGTGCAGTGTTGGTGGATAGAGAAAGGACACTTCGAGAATGGAGACTTCTAGAATGGACATATACTTCTAAAATGTACCAGAAGGTTACCAAGGTTAGCAGAGACGTTAATGCGAAGCCTCACTTGTAGAATTGTATCAGATTGATAGCAGATCAATATGTGACTGCTGATGGAAGATCAATATCCTTCATTCATCATGCGTCATGTTACAGAGAAGCATGGGAGCGATGGGGGCAGGGTGGGCATCTTGGCCTTTAAGGGTTCATTCACCTACGCAGTCCTTCTTTGAATAAAACCTTTTCATTTGTACTTGGACGTCCAAACTTTAGCTCAGATGTTCCAGCTGTGGTTACCAAGGTAATGCTCTCACATACGTGTACTCACTCATCTGTCAATCATCACTGTGTCTCCTGCCGGTCAATCCCTGTGTAGAAGATAGACTGGTGTTTGCCGAAACATGGACAAACTTGTTTTCCGTGCCTTCGCTGGGAAGTGAGGAGGAGGGGAAGGTGGAGAAGGAGGAGGAGGAGGAGAGGTTCAGTTTCAAGTGGGCAAGCAGAAAAAGAATCGCTGAGCTCAGCGTCGGTTCTGGCGGAAGCTTCCTGTTACACAACAGCTCCTGGAGGCCCAGCTTGTCTGATTCCCAATGGGAAGTTCTGGATTTGCTTGCCATTTCACGCAATCATTGTCATCATCATGTTTTCTGTATGATGCTGTGAAGACCATCGTGGTCGTCGGGAAACAAGTACATAAACCTGTGTGATGTCGCAAGGACAAGTCAGACTGAACAAGATTAGTTTCCAGCATCAGAGAGGATGCAGGACAGAGCTGGAGGGAGGCGGGGTGCTGATGTGTGGTATGTACAGGGGGGTTGGTGGGTGATACTCCCACTACTTAAATAATTAATCCAAAAACAAGGTAGGGAGCGCAAGACAGTCCGTAAAAACAATGGAATCTCTCTCAAGACACATTCCAAGATGGCATCCATGATTCCACGACAGCGTGGCGTTAACGGAGCCACCTGAGATTTGACTCGTCATTCACGGAGCGGCCAATGCCAACAGCTCCAGCTAAAGCAGCAAGTCATGGACGGTCATCTATTCATCACCAGGACAGCTCTGCTAATGGCGCTGTCAAGGCCGCACTTCACGACTCTTGAGGTCAAGTCAACGATGTCTGAGTGAGCGTTCTCAATCACCTGGAAAACATCTCTGATGAATCTGAAGGAGGGAAACTGGGGGGTCATCGCACGGGCACCAAGCACTGGCCTGGTCCTGTTGGTCAACAATAAAAACGTATCACTTTAACAGACACAGCCAAAATAACAAACACCATATTCATTTCAACTGTTTAAAATTGTTTACTTGTTCCAACAATACAACATAAAATAACAAGCACCACTAGAGAGGTTCCATCCACCCATTTTCTATGCCGCTTATCCTTCACTAGGTTCACGGTGGTATGCTGGAGCCTATCCCAGCTGACTTCGGGCGACAGGCGGGGTACACCCTGGACTGGTCGCCAGTCAATCACAGGGCACATACAGTATAGACAAACAACCATTCACTCTCACATTCATACCGATGGACAATTTAGAGTTGCCAGTTAACCTAACATGCATGTTTTTGGAATGTGGGAGTACACCGAGAAAGTCCACACATGCCCGGGAGAACATGCAAACTCCACACAGAGATTTGAACCCAGATCTTCCTGAGTTCCTGACTGTGTGGCCCACATGCTAACCACTAAGCCACTGTGCAGCAAGAGAGAAGTTCCTTTGTATAAAAGGGAACTTCTTTATACTAGAGAAGTTCCTTTGTATAAAAATGCGTATGAATACTGAAGAGCTGAAGATGAGCTCAAATGCTGTATGGAAAATGTGGAATTATGGGAAAAATTGGAATTTTTAGCATGTGGAAATTTGTCATTTTAATGTTGTGAATCGGTTAAGAAATGTGGAAAAAAATACATAAATTGCAATGGGAATACGTGTAATGGAAAACGTGGGATATTAAGGATGGGCCACACGGTGGTCTAGTGGTTAGCATCTTGGCCAACACAGTAACAGTCTGGAGATCGGGAAGACCTGGGTTCGATTCTGCCTTGGGCATTTCTGTGTGGAGTTTGCATGTTCTCCCAGTTTGTGGGTTTTCTCCGGGTACTCCAGTTTCCTCCCAGATCCAAAAACATGCAGGTGACATGCGACTGAATGAGAGTGTGAATGGTTGTCTGCGATTGGCTGGCGATCAGTCCAAGGTGTACCCCGCCTGTCGCCCGAAGGGGTACAATCTATCCCGAAGTCAGCTGGGATAGATTGCAGCGTCCATGCGACCGTAATGAGGATAAGCGGAATAGAAGATGGATGGTGTAAAAAATGAAGTTCAGAGCTTGACATGAGACGAGGAAGAAGAGCAAAGTAGTGGCCGCCTGACCCGAGTCAGCACCATGAGTTGGAGTATTTAAAGCTTTTGTTGTCATGGCAACAGACAGAAATCACTGAGTAGAGCAGAGGAGGATGCAGGTGTTGTTTTTTTCTACTTAGTGGAGTCAGTCTGATCCAACATGGATGGTTTTAGTACTTTTCTCACAAATTCTTCTGCAGCTTACAAACATTGAAGCCATGTCCTAAACATGGAGAGGTCGTGACTGCTGAGCCTTTCAGAGGACATTATGCTCTGAAGCACAAAAATCAGGCGAGCACATTTTTCCTTTTTGCCATGTTAGCACTGCAGAGCCAACATCTTCATCCTATCATCTTATCAGTTTCATCTTTTTCTTCATTCCACCAGGTCAGCATGATAGAATGACAGCATATCGTAACAGCATGATAGCATGACAGGTTTTCTTGGACATCCACTGAGCTGTGAAACATTTATGACTGCACAAGGGAATCAGACATTGTAGGCCTGGCTGCTGACTGGATGACCACTTTGTACATCCTGGTAGCAGGTGGGTCCATGGGAGAGAGTGGAGTCAGAAGGACTAAATGAGTGGTGGCACATCTGGATTGTCCACAAAGTCCTCAGAAGGAACATCAGAGTGTGAAACGGCGGTTTGACTCCATGAAGATGCTTCCAGTGGACCTTTGGTGGCGCTGTGGCATGGTACGATGTTGGCGAGGTCCATGGCTTTGCTGGAGTCCACCTCCAGCCTCTCTGGAACATTCTGCTCTCTGCAAGGTCAAAAGGCTCCAATGAACACACGTAAACTAGAGAATGCTTACATGATGTCACTTAGGTTATTTTATATTCATGGTCATGGTTGAATTTATTTTGAACATGCATACATGTTACATTGGAATGCATTACATATTACAATTCACTATTCCACATTCAAAAAGCAGTAGGAAGAAGCAAAGCTTATTTATCCCTACCCCCCCCTCCATTTCACATCAATTGCTAATACATTTGTTCACTATCTGTGTTCAACATGTACCCTTTACACATTCTAAAATAACATAAGAAAATTATAAGGCAGTATAACAATGTGTTACAATAAAAGTTAAGGTTTGCAAATCAATATAAATAAATTATATAACAGTCATCTAGGGCTGTCAAAGTTAACGTGTTAATAAAGTATTAACGGAAGTTTCCTTTAACTGCACTATTTTTTTTTTGGACACGCGATTAACATGCGACCGTCTTGTTTGACCCTCGGCAAACACCAGTGACTGTGGCACCACAAGGGGGAACAAATATTGAGTAGATATGAAGTACGAAAGGGTATTTTGATTGGTAAATTTAGCTTCAAAGACCTGGCAGATGGCTGTCACAACGAGAGCAAAGTTTTTTGTATCTACTGTTGCTGTCATTAGAATTGTCACAGACTACTTCTACTTGCCAGAGAAGCGAGAAGGTACTGAAGCACCGCCGGCACTTCCCTACTGTCACCCATACTGAAGCACCTTGGCACACGAGTGTCCCAGCCAACGAATGTCTTTTTTAGATGCCAATGTAAATATGAGTTTGGATGCAGTAGTAATATTAAACGAGGATAATTAATGAAAAAAACAATAATAAAAATGATATAATAATAAATGTTATGTTGTATAATAAATGTTATTATAAATGTTATTTACCTTTGAAGAGGAGTGGTCGAGCATACGTCGTTGTGGTGGTGAAGGAGGAGAAGATATTGAAAAAAGGACAAATCGTCATCGTTAGACTCTTCTAAAAGAGGTAGTGTTCTGTGGGTGGTGTAGAATTAAGCAGGCCTATTAACTCTTCATAAACTTTAATCACACGCTCTGTCCGGGTTGTATCATACAGCTACAATTTAGCTTTCCATTTAGCTTTCGCTCTCCAGCGTCTGTTGGTCCCATTAGCAGTGTCACAATGCCCTCTACTGGTCAAGCATGTAGCAGTATAAATACTGATTGAGCGACTACAAGGCAAAATAAAATAAAATATAGACCAGTCGGATGTTCGTAAGTTGGAGACCTAGTGTATTGTGCAAAACTATGACAGGAACAACATAAAATTTTGAAATGAATACAGACCACCATCCACCAGCACGAGCCCAGACTTGTCTTCCAGTGAGGCTGTGCACCGAACAAACACCCACACTAGCACTCAATAAGGTCATCAAATCTTACCTCTATAAATTCCCACACAGTACCAGCATTTGGGACCAAATATGAGGTGAAAGAAAAAGGGTAAAAATACAGTATAGTAGTCTACCTGTGTAGCATGGGACGTGAGAAAGTGCTTTCAAGGACTGTTAGATGAAGTGGGACAAAACGCCAATCACATTAAACATGCAAAAACTGGGGGATTTCTAAATTTATATTATTTTTTTCAATAAAATAATGGCCTATATTTCCAAATTTGATCACATTTGTAACTAAGAGATTTACATCCCTACTTATTTTTTTAATTGATTTATTTATTAGGTATTTCTTAGGTGTTTTATGTATATTAATGAACATCTGCAAACAATACACATGTAAATATGACAGATTATAGCAAAACCGCTAGTTTCCTGTAATCCTCCGGTAGGTAACAAAGAAATAAAAAACAATACACAATAAACAATAAAAGACAAAAATAAACACAGAACATGAAAAAGCTATTATAGATAAAAATGTATTTCTATTAAGTGCAATTAATTATGAGTTAACTATGGACATAATGCGATTAATCACAATGAAATATTTGAATCAATTGACAGCTCCAATAATAACTGTTTATGACGTTAATAGCTGACAGAAATATTGTTCGATGATGAGTGAAATTCAATGCTTCAGTTAGTCCTATGAAATGAAGAATAAGGAGTAAGTACAAGAGTGGTTAGACATTGTATGTACACTGTGGTTCAGGATTTGTAAGCATCAACTGCTGTACTGTTTCTTGAAGTGGCTCATTTAGTACATTGTTTGAGATCGTTAGTCAATCCGTTTGATTCCACATACTGATATGCTGACGTTTTTTAGTGTTGTTCGCACATGTAAGTGTTTTAAGTTCAATTTTTCTGTAAGGCCATATTTGTTGAGAAGAATGATATTACATTTTTGGGCAACGAGTTATTGTTTGTTTATGCATAATTTCAGTTTGAAAGTTTGCCAGATCAGCAAATTTGAATAATTGTGTTTTTAGGGATAAAGGGGTTGTATGTTCTCTATAGCCGGCATTGTGGCTTATCCTAAATGACCTTTTTTGTAGTACAGTTAGTGAGTGAAGTGTACCTTTGTAGTGGTTTCCTCATATCTATGCACAATAACTTTGGTATGGTAACACCAGAGAATATGGACTGACTTTTGGTCCAGAACAAATGCTGCTTTGTTCAGCATTGAAGTATGTGTATGTGTACAAAATGTGTATATTTTTGATGTAGCATTTAGAAATGCATTTTCGCTCTCCCTATCAATGTCTACACCGCCTATTTGTATTTGCGCATAAATGTCTTTTCTGTGATTACCAAATAATATTATTTTAGTTTTGCTTAGGTTCAGCAAGTCGTTTTTTTCAAACCATCTTATGTTGCCATTTCATGTGTGACTTTTTTTTTATTAGTTCTTGTGTGCCTTCTCCAGAACAAAATAAATAAATAAATAAAGATGGTCAACACGGCTGCTCTTCATCTGGAACCTTAAGGTCATTTGGATATGTTTGATGATGTTTGATGGTTTGAAGATGGTGTCACATTGCTCATGTAGACGTGTCTCATGTTGAGACATTTCTGACCCTGAAGAAAGTTGCTGTCAGGGACATTTGCAGAGGTGGAGCCTGACATGGCCACTCTTGGCCGTCGCGATGGCCAGCTAATTGAGTTGCATACGGCTGCTGTGACAGCATCAGCGTGTTCTGCTTAGCGTCTGCAGCCGGGTCGCTGGGGACCAACTCTGCAAAGACTGGACATCTCGTCATGTCACAGGTCCCATCTTAATCCCATCTGCTCGCACTCAGATAAGAGGCAGACTAAACCAATCACTGGCCAGAGCTGGATGAGATGTTCTGCAAGGCCGGATGGACAAGTTCTGATAACTCCCCGCCGGCGTTCCAGTGAAATGACTTCAAATCAAACTAACATAAAGTTAGAACCTGGTCACGTCACACACATCCTCACTCAAGCGTGGCACCTTTGTCCAAAATCTAAGTGAGTCAGTGAGTGAAAGTGTTTTTTTGTGGACAAGATGCTGCTTAAAAAGACAGCATGAGAGCATCATAGCGTGATAGCATGACAGCAATGGTAGTACGGGAGAATAACAACATGGTAGTTTGACAGCAGGATAACACGCTACCATGATAGTATGATGGTGGGATTCATAGCGTCATCAATACAACGTGGCTGCCAGTGAGGTTGTTTCATCCCACAGCTAATGAGGAATGATGATATCATGCATGTAATTTTTGTTGATGAACTGCAGACTCTGCAACATTGATGAAGTCATTTGTTTGACAGTTACAAAGGTCAGGGGGCGCTGAGGAGGTGGAGGAGAGGTCAGAGGTTGAAGGATGAATGTGGCGCTGGTGTAAACAAACATCATCTAATCAATCCCGAGGGACACCATCATGACGTGCAGCGCTAGAGAATAACGTGGACTGGCGCGTTATTGTGACCTCAGGAAATATTTACTCATCAGAAAACACTTAGAGGTCAGCTAGTTAATAAATTGGAACCACCATCTCAGTCCCTGACAAGGTTAGTCCCGCCCACTGCAATGATGACTAGCTGGTTATTGTTGGTGGAAAATGAAAAAAAAAACCTCTTGACCTCCGTGGAAAGGTCACCACAGGCACAACGTGGGTACAACTGCGGGTGAGAAGTCGTCCCTAATAGTGTCCAGATGAAATAAGTCAGCTGTCACCTCAACGAGTGCAGCTTTTTGATCAAATGTTTCATTTGAAGCCTGGTTGCAGCTCAGGTGAAGGACGACAAGCCGTCCTGCTTATAAAACGCTGATGATGGCAGCACCATGGAGAGGGGCCAAAACGTCATCACTATCTGGTGATGTATTTAACATGTGATGTCAACCTGTTCAGCCCCATCACTACTGTATGTTGTCATGTGATCTTGCTGAGTGGCATCTTGTGTGTGTATGCGTGTGTGTTTGTACTCCCATCACGGGTGTATGTTTACTTGCTTGTTGGTGTGTGTGTGTTTATTTGCACCATCAGGTTGTGTTTGCTTGCGTGGTTACTGCAAAGGTTGCGTTGAAAAACGCTTTTTGGAATGTTTGGATGACCTTTGGGCATCGCTGAGCTCAACGTACGGTGAGTTGGGGGCCTGGCTTTACCTCTTTTTGTCATCAGGCGAGTTTCGATGGTGGTGGTCCTCTCTGAACGGACGTGCGCCGGTCTTTGTCACCTTGATTTCACCTTGAGCCTACAAGATCCCAAAAGATCCCAAAGAGGGAAAGCATGTTAGCAGTATGGCATTTAAGCAGTGATTAAAACATAAGGATGAACTTTGCAAATGATGAGTGATGACATCTCCGTGTCGAAGATCAGCAAAATCAAACACCTGAACCCTCCAAAAACATCAATCAAACACACCCAATAGCCCCGCCCACCCCCACAGTAATGCATGCACGTACCTTTGGCATGATCAGGAGGAGGTGGCCTGTAGCTTGGGACCTCTGAGCCGTGGAACTGTCAGGTTTGACCTCAGCTGGCAGAAGCAACTGAAACACCTGCAGAAGAGGAATGTGTCATAATTTTAACATTGATTAAAAAAAAAAGTTCATCAGGATTCCACCTTTTTATGACACAACTTATGTGATCGAGACCAGCCAGCAGGATAAAGTGAGCAACGATGTACAGGGGGTTCAAGGGAAACCACTATAAATTTGTGTCTGTCCCTGCTAAAATCAGCCCTCCCGTGCCTCCATGCTGACCCCCGCCATAAAACAAGCATCCCTCCCACAGCAACGTGACACGAGCGAGCTGAGGACTTTAATTTGCTTGCGATAAATGAGAGCAGCTGAATTTATGAGCTGTTTAATCAGGCGGGAAGGTCACTGCAGGGCGCATCCCCGATCACCGCTGTGTCACGCAGGGATGACCTCCGTTGGGACCCCTCCATCAACATATCCCTGTCTGCTGACTCAGCAACCAACCGGATGACTCAGCACCAGCCATCAGATTTGCTGTGGCTGGATTGGAACCTGCAGCATCATGTTTTTAGCCCCAGTAAATCCCTGGTGTGTCGTCACATGTGACGCAATGACCATGTGACGATATACCGCTTCATCGCAATGATGACCTCTACGACAACAGTTCTACTGCTACAGTAACTTTTATCTCCATGACGACAAGAATGCTGCAGTAACTTTATGACAGTACTGATGTTGGAGTAACTTAAGCGCCACGACGACAGTGATACTGCTGGACTATCTCCATGATAATAGTAATGCTACTGGAGTAACTATTTCCAAGACGAAACTGATGCTGCTACATTAACTATCTCTATGACAATGGAGGAAAGGTTGCTGATCAAGACAGTATGGTGATTCCATGATGATGATGACGATGGTATGGAGTACCTTTCTTTTGATGGTGACTCTGACGTACGTTGGCTGCACGTCCACGTCCATCAAGGAGGTGTCCATGTGTCTGTGGGAGGCAAGCTTTTGATAACATTTGTCACCTCACCCGTGTGCGCATGCGTGCGTACCTGTACACTGGCAGGTCTAGGAGAATCCTGTTGTAGTCATCGTCTTCAGTCAGAGAAAAGTCCAGCCTGGTAAGTCAGAAGCATATACTCAAACATCAACATTGGCATCAGCCTCAATCAAACATCACATGATGGGTCTGCATGTGCCCCCGTGTGTGTGTATGTGTGTGTGTGTGCATATTCATACTTGGGCTCATTGACATTCAAGACTCGTCCATCAGCCGTTATCAGAGTCCTTGGGGGCTTTGCTTTCTTTTCGTTGCTTCTGCAGAGACACACATCATCATCAACTTGTGTGTGAGTGTGTGTGCGTTGTGCGTTACAATAACATTATTTGTGATCTATTCTCATGATGCTCCTGAGGAGGTTTAATCTTTCACCCCGCTAACCTCTTAAGAAAGTACAGTCACACACACACACAAAAATGTTCCATCTGATGTTTTCCCTCAAAGTGTTCACTCCTCATCTCTGCCGGCCGTGCATGAGGGTCAGGCGTGATGGCTGTGGGGCAGGAAACAGGAAACATTCATCGAGTCAGCATTGTTGAGAAGGTGAAGAGGCGCGTGGCGGTCGAGGCCATGGCGAGTGCGGCCGTCCATCACTGCCATTGGTCATTGTGCAGCAGCTGCCAGGAGCTCAAGTGGGACTGAGATGAAACACTTCCTATCTTAATGTTTCCATTAAGGCCACACTGGACCCAGACCACTGTGGACCACTGTGAAACCTGTGGACCATACGGCAGCAGCAATAAGCCACTGGTAGTCACGTGACATATGAGTGGAGGCATAATGGTGGTGGGAAACAAGATTGTGTGAAGGTCTATCAAGTGGATCTGTCACATCTAGCTCTGTACCTGAAGAATGCTTGAGTCACAAAGTACCAGTATGTGGCCATCCAGGAAAGTAAGGCTGAATCCCAATTCCATCACTTACGTTTTACCCCTTACCCCAAAATTTTGCGTGTTCACAGGAGTCAAGCTTAAATCAAGGGTTAAGTCCTAAGGGGTGTAGAGCCCTAGAAACCAAGTGTGGCCGGGGACCAGAATTTAAATGAAGGGGTAGGAGGAGTCTACAACACTACAGGCGGTAGAGCAGAGACTGAAAGAAGCATATAAATGTAAGTAATTACGCATTCTCACAGCAATGTCACTCATGTTTTAGTACATATTCAATTACTTGCTACTCCACGTAAATATTCGCAATGTTTTTAAATGTTGATTGTTGCCAACTACCTGAATAACACCGATATCTAACTTAACTGCAATTCTACTGCATTTCATAAATGATTAGACAATGCTTAGATAGCGACCACATCAGCCTGTTAATTGTAAACTGTATTTTAAAATCGCTCCTTACCGAGGACAGGCTTCATTAGTGAAGTGTGCTGTGACGTTCATGTTTTACATTAGCTAATCTATTGGCTAATCTATTAGCTAATCTAATCACTTATGTAACGTACATGGTAGTGAAGTCTGTTTGCTCTGAATTATAGCCAACCTAGTCCAGGAATAATTCTCATGGTGAGATACAGTATTATATGTTTATTGTAGTCAGCATACTGTACAGATGGTCAAGAAGTGAGCTAAATAAAATATGTAAACAACATGGCCATATGTGGACAGCACATCACATTATCAATGTTAATTAAACTTTTGGAATCTAACGTTGTCCCATCTGTTTTTTTTTCTTTTAACCATTACTCTATATTTGTTTTCAGCACACTATTACTATAATACTCTTACTATTAGTATTGTATTTACAATGAGTCAATAGTTGTAGCCCATCAATCATGCATATGTGTCAATCATGCATATGTGTCAATCCTGCCGGAGATGCTGAGTCAACGGAAGTCTGCCTTCTGCTCCACCAAACAGTGCTCCAGGACCATTCAAAAGCTGCAATCCCAATGGAAAAGTCAAATGCAACAAAATGCCATCCTGGACTTTCTTACAAAAGACTCTGAGGGAGAACATCGACAACAGCAGGAGAGCGAAGCCAAAACAGGGAGTTTTTTTAAACCTTGAAATAATGGTCGATGACCTTTATACATTTGATGTTCATCAAGTTTGTTATGTTGTTATTTCTGTTTCATATGTATATTTGATACATTTTGTATTTTTATAAATGTTGTTACAGTGCTGGTTTTAAGCTGTTATTTATTATAGTTGTTGTTATGCAATAAATGCCATAGTTTTTAAAAATGTGTTCTTTTTATTTATTTTTTTTTAAAAAGGTGTTGTGAGGTAGGCCATGTAACAGTGAAATAAATAAATGTATGTATGTATAAATGTATGCACCTTACTTTATATTAGGAAACATATTTTATGAACAATTTACTTATCTGCCTATGTCACAGCCAGCAAGCAGTGAAGAGTGATGGTGTAATGAGAATCAAGTGGTGTCCCATTTCTTAGTGGCTTCTTGGTTTTAAGGGGTAGGGTAAAGGGGTAAGACAAGAGGTAAGACGAAGGTGAAGAGCTAAGGGGTAGAATTGGGATTCACCCTAAATCGAGTAAGAGTGTTGGGTCAGTCTTCTGTGTAGGAAGCTGTCATGTTGATTGATTGGTGTTGTAGCGACCCCTCGTGGTAAAAATAAAACGTGCATCTTAAAGGGCTTTAGTCATGTGCTGTTTGATAATAAGTCCCGCCTCTTTCAGTTCTTCTTTCCCTCGGTAATATTTTTTGTTATTTTGGCGTTCGTTTTCATTGTTACGCTGATCACACTCAGATCTATCTCGCAACCAAGACCTCCTCAACATCACCCCTGACTGTCCTTACAGACGGTCTTCAGGCCATCACTAATTGGATGTCCATGAATATGCTTAAACTTAAACTCAATGGCAATAAAAGTGAAGTTCTTCTTGTAGGCTCTAAGTCATCTCTCCAAAGCCCATTCCCTCAACATTAAACTCGATGGTTGTTTAGTTCCTTCCGTTCACAAGTCAAGAGCCTCGGCGTAATCCTCAACAGCAAACTTTCATTCAAATCCCACATTAATAATATTTCACACACAGCCTTCTTCCATCTTCGCTACATCTCCTGACTCCGACCCTCTCGCTCCCAGCACTCGACAGAAATTCTCATTAATGCTTTGGTCACCTCTCGCCTTGATTACTGTAATGCCCTTCTTACTGGTCTTCCACACAGTAGCGGAGCCAGAAATTTTTCATTGGGGTGGCCAAGGTGAGACCATTACTCGCATAGGGGTGGCAATAAGTTGATACCTGAATTGTCTCGTTGGCCAGTGGGGTGGCCGGAGAGTGACCAGGTGTGGCCACGGCCAAAACTGGCCAACCCGTAGCTCCGCCACTGCTTTTGGACCTTCTATTAGAACAATTAATAGTTGAGCAGTGTGCCAAGGACATGTCTTCAATGCATAGTTTCTGGAATCTGCTCACCATGATGGCGGCCAAACCCGCCCAGGGCATAATACGGAAGTGGATGCTGATCGGCACTCCTGTTTTAACTCTGGACTCCTTGGTTTACATGCCCACTCATGCTGCTACAGAGAGCTTCCGGTATTATCAGATTTATGTGTGGAATCATGCTTCAGAATTTAAGTCAAAGTCAACATAGTGAAAAAACTTGACAGGAACCGACCAAAGTAATCATGAAAAACTTACCTACCGCTTGCAGTTCATGTAAGACACGGTTTTATTGACAGCTCCTCCACAAAATAGGCAGTTCTCTTCTGTTGTGTGCTGCAGTGAAATGCATCCAAGCGGAAACGGCGGTTAGGCTGAAGTACACCACAGAGCCGCGTTTGACAAAATTATCCCTCAGCCATGGGGGTGGCCACTGGGGTGGCTGGAGTGTGACCAAGGGTGGTCACAGCCACCCCTGGCACCCCGTAGCTCGACCACTGCTTCCACAGAAACTTACCCATCAACTTCAGCTTCTTCAAAACTGTGCTGCCAGAATTATAACCAACACTAAATACTGACCACATCACACCCTTAATTTGGCGTCCTGTCCGACAACGCATTCTATAAACACCTCCTCCATAACCTGGCGCCCCCATACTTGCGTGACTTGATCTCCCCCCACATCCCGCCCCACTCAATCCGTTCATCATCTGCTGTCCTGCTCGCCACTCCTCGTTTTAAGATGATTGCTTTTGGTGCTCGGGCTTTCAGCTGCCCAGCACCCAGACTCTGGAACGCTCTTCCACTACACATCCGTCTAATGGACACTGTTGATATTTTTAAATCACAACTCACCTGTTCAAAGCTGCTTACTCGTCTTGACATTGGATTTTTAGTATTGAGTGACTGTTCCCCCTTTGTATTATTATTTTTATTTGTATGTTTTATTGTGATTATTTTATTGCATGTAAGATGACCTTGGGTGTTTTGAAAAGCACCAACAAATAAAATGTATTAGTAGTAGTAGTACTTACTTCTCCTTGGCCCGCCTCTTCTCCTCAAGGTGGCGGTGAGCCTCAAGACGGGATTCTGGGGTGAAAGGACATGGAGTGTTCCAGAATTCCTTCTCACGTTGCTCCTCATCCAACTCTGTAGTCTCCACCATCTCCTTCTTCTCCTCCAAGGTGGGACTGTGAGGACAACGTCACACATCACTTCTTCTTGTCTGACATTTAAGACTTGAGAAATGTCATCAGTGGTCACATGACTCCAACCTGCCGAGGCCTCCTTCCCTCTCCTGACTTCCTGTCTCTTCTCCTGTCTCCTTCTTCTGCGCCTCCTCCTTCTCCTTGGCTCTCCTCTTCACGTATTCCTCCTCCTGCTCCAGGACATGCCTCCTCACCTCCTCCAGTCGCTGAGATGCTCTGATCCTTTCCGACTTTGTGATGTCTATCCCATCCAGCGACTGAGCAGAGACAAGCAGGAAGTAGACATCAGACATGACTGTATGTTGTCTGTGTCAGTCAGACACGGAGCGAAAGTTCTGACCTTGAGCTGTGGCAGCGAGGCCAGCACGAACTCTCTGTAGCCTTCAAACTGAGTGCAGGGGTTCCCCACCAGGAAGAGCTCTCGCAGGTGGATGTTGTCTTTCAGCGTCTCCACGCTGCTCAGACGAGCCACAAAATTCACTGTCATGTCCAACTTGCGAAGACTCTCGCAGCCTGCACACACAAACACACACACACTCACACACAACTGAGGGACATGAAGAAGGTCAATAGTCTTTGCTGTCAACACACTCCCATACAGACCTTCAAGGTTTTCAATGACCTCAATGTTGTTCAAGGCCAGATTCAAGTACTCGAGCTTCTTTAGGCGGCCCACGTTCTCTTAGATGGAAAAGGAGGAGAACATTTTAAAGGCTGACATGTGGACCAGGCAGGCCATCAAAGAGCTCACCGATCCTCGGAATGAGGTTGTTCTGCAGGTAGAGGATCTTCAGGTCTCTACACCACTTGTCAATGTGCTCGATCCTCTCGATGTCCTGCTGGTGCAGAGATACCTCCTCTAGGGAGAAGATTTGGCACTCGTTGTGCTCGGATCGCCGCCGAATAAGATCCTCTGTAACTAAAAAAAAAAAACCACCAAACAGACCATTTCTTACAGTAACCCTGACTATTGGTGTTACTTATATGTTAAAGTAAGTCTGAGAACCCGTATACTTAAGAGTGTGCATGTATTGGTTTGTGAGTCATTTTATTATTTATACATTAATTATTGCTATATTCATGATTTCTATATTTAGCATTTCTGTGTTAGTATTATCATTCTTTTATTTTTCATCCACTATAAGATCATATGTTCATCTTTATGGGAAAAAAGGTTCATGGAACCCACTGAAGGAGTCCAATCAAGGGCAAGCTGCCTCGTATTATTATTAGCTACACATCCTTGCTCAGCACTCACACACGTTGCTTATCTCCCCCCAAACCGTATGCTTTAACAAACACGTGATAGGTGTATCAAACACATGACAGGTTTGATTAACAGACAGCTAAGGCCGGCTAGGTAAAGTTCATTGACCCCAGCTAGAGCCTTCTAACTAGAGGTCATTGACCTGATAGAGAGAAAAACCCCTACGCTGGCCCAAACTGGTTCAAGCCAGTCAGAACCACTGGGCATCCATCGGATTGATCAGGATAAGAACAAGAAGACGCCAACACCCTCTATAAAAGGCGCTGTGTCCAGGGGTCAGGGCCCACTTTTCAGAGTGTGAGCCCAGCGCTGGCGACTCAACGGAAGAGATCTTGCATGCAAATAGTGCCCAGAGACTGCCCTGTCAACTTTGCTTGTGATGTTTTCTTCAATAAAATTTTCAAAACTTCAACTTTGCCTGATTTTTGGAGATGTTCAATCTAAGTTTTGGGTCAAGTCTTTCAGTCACCAAACAATAAATTTTAATTAGCAAATTAGATATTCAGATAGTAAGCAGCCTGTCACCCTGATACACTTTTTCAAACCCCAGTTTGCGAAGCAGCCAGTCAGCTGGGACTGGAAAGGTCTTATATACCAATGTATACATCTCTGGACCTACTTCAAGGTGCACTTTAATGCCATTTAATGAGCAGGAACTTGCAAACTAACTTTCGTTAGTATTAGTTTATTTCTCACTTCAATATCATGCCAAACTTGACTGATGAGGTTTTGATGTGTAACTTGAGTTCATTTTGACTTTTACTGTTGCGACTTGTCAGAAGAATTTCCCTGGCCAGAAAGGAGCAGAGCTTGAGGAGTTCATCTGTCAAACAATCAAGTTCACCCCACATAGGTGGTAAATTAAAACCCTTCTATTTGTCTCTGTTGGTGAAAATAATGAAATTAATTTCAAATCTTTCTGTCCCTGTCCACGCGGGAACGTTCTTGGGATTTTTTGGCGGGTTGAAAAAAAGTTGCATCCACTCTGTGCTGGATTACTAAATAGCTGCATCCAGGTGGGAACGGATAACTGAGTGAAAATGATCTAATACAAGGGATCACCTATTGTGGCGCTGTGAACAGACCCACGGACGGAACCACGGGACACACCAAATCATAGGAAAAAAAACGCATGCGCATAAGTCCGTCGTCCTCCGCTTTCCAAGGCTCGTCTTATGATAAAGTGGAATTACATATGCGTCATTTAGGGAATATAAGACAAAAAAATACCTGGATAATGTTGACTGGGAGAGTTATGACAGTAGAAATATTCAGATATTATGTTGGATTGTGGTCATGTGACGGTGACAGGTCGCCCTTGTCATCGTTTTTTAAAAGTAACGAATTGCTAGTCCATACCAAAACGATTTTCCCACTCTGGAAGCCGTTTTCAAAAAATACCGTTTCAGGGCACCCAGATCACAGTTTCAGTGTGGATGAGAGGCTGAAATAATAAAATACTTTGCCGTTTTGACCTGAAAACGTTTCCATAGTGATAGCCCTTCAATCACTTGTGGTGATCAGAAAATTGCAATTTGTCATGCTTTGTGAATATGTATTTATTCTTTTGTTTCTTATTCTTTTTAGGTCAGGTGGGAAAAAAAATTAGGACAGTGGAAAGTCAGTTTGTACATTTTTCTCTATGCGTTTTTCCTATTTTCATCAGCTTCTTTTGCACCTTTCACATTTATATTGCCTTACACTGTTGTATTAATGTTGTCATTAATCTATTGTTATTTGTATTTTTATTTGTATTTTTTGATATTACATGTTGCAGTAAACTTTAAAATCCTGCCAAACTTTCCTGTTCTGTTCATTCACTACTGCCAGCATGCTCTTGCACATGCAGGTAAGTAATCAATTTATAATACAAAGGTAATTGTTTTCAAGATTGCGAGGTATTGCCAATACAACCAAAAGGCACAACCAACACATAACGTTTATAACGCAACCATGGGGCAACCAGCAGGTACCCAAAAAACAACATCTATCCATCTGTTGAGGGAACGTTAGAGGAACCACCACGCAACGTTCAAAAAACGTAACAAAACTTTCCACTACAACCAATGGGCAACCATCAGATACTCAAAACCCCCAAAAAAACGTTTCTGCAACAAAATCTGTAAGTTTCCATAACGTTTTGGGAGGCAAAAATGGGTTGCTAAGTCGGTGAGCTAGTTAGTAAGGGATTTAAGGTAGCCAATTAACTTGCGTGTTTCAGTCAATGTTACTATGTCTAGCTATTAAATTAATAAATTAGTTAATTTAATAAAACCAACCAGACACCTCGTTAGTTATTTAGGTGGTTAAGTCAGATTTTTGTCGAGCAAGAGTCAACTTACTATAAACCATCTTCGTCTGTTGTCAATCGTTGCTGTGGAAACCAACCATGGCGTTACGTTCAAGCACACTGGTAAACACTAACTTCACAAACACACACACGACTTCTGTCGCGTGTCAAAAGAACGTTCACAATCAAACATACATCTTACTGGTGTTAAAACACCTGTATTCGCAAACTATTGATCTTAGCCTTGGAATTGTTACCCAGCGCAAACAAGTCATGTGGATGAAACGCGGCCGCTCCGTAATGAAGACGCATTGTTGACGTCTTCATTACGAGACTTTTTTTTAGTAGTTTTACGTCCATTTTCGGTCTATTGTTGTAGACTACTTTTATTTTTTAGTTTTACGTCCGTTTCCGGACTATTACGGTAAGGAAGGAAATGGTTAACACTTCGCAGGACACGTAACAGCGCAAGGACCAAAGTGTGAATTATAATTATTATCCAGCTTCTGGGAGGGAGGGTTCAAACCAGTAATGTTCTCACACATGGTAACCAGTTTGTTATTTATGAAGAGTCATGTTTCCTACTCAAAAATGTGTGATGCAGTATGGCGAATGTGTGTTAAGATTATACAGTATGTATTTAAGGTAAGGTAAAATGTGTGTAACGATAAAACTATGTAAATACAAGGTGTGCCGTATCGTGCAGTGCCGTGCAATATGCTCGCCACAAATAGATTTGGCGCTACCTGTTCGTCCTCGAACATAATAAACACGTAATAGAACTGTCTGTGAATGTAGCTTGTCGTTACAACTCCGTACAGTAGGTGGCACTATGCATCGTAACTTTGCTACTTAACACACTTCATACGCACCTGGGACTTTATATATATGTGCGTGGATTTCGTCCAAAAACATTGCATACTCACAAACCATTGCATACTACACAAGAGTATTTTATAGCTCATCTGTTTAAGTATAAGCTTTATTTCGTGGTGTCACCATTGGGAAACTATGGAAGCCCGTTTCCGCCACTGAAGGAAAAAAAATCCCAATGGTAAGTCATAGTTATGAGATAAAAAGTAATAATTATGAGATAGAAATCATAATTATGAGATAAAAAGTCGAAGTTATGAGATAAAAGGTCGTAATTATGAGATAGGAAAGTCATAATTATGAGACAAAAAGTCATAATTATAAGATAAAAAGTATACTTTATGAGATAAAAGTCATAATTATGACACAAACTGCGTATGTGCTGCATTCTTCACTGGCACGTCACATGGCACTCGGCTCATGCAGTTTGTCTCTCGTAATTTCGACTTTTTCGCTCAGTGGTCTGGCACATACGTACCTGGAACACAATCGGTTCGACTGGGTTCTACGCAATAACCTGTTTCAGACTGAACTCACCTATTTTTCTCTCCCACGCAGTGCGACCCTTGCTAATCCATCAGCAGTCAGAGCGCAATCTATATGCATTCAGACTTGCGGTGAGTCGGATATTTCATATTCATTTCGAAAATGCACATTTCCCCTACTTCGGTGTTAAAAAAAAAAAAAATCACCGCGCTCGGCAAAGGGAGCCACAACAAGGAGGCTGAAGAGCCGCGTGTTTCTGACCCCTGATCAAATTGAAGGTACCGTACCACATTCATTTGCCGAGGAATTTGCATAATATCCCGCACCTTTGGGTGCAAAGTGTAGGTTTGAATTGCACTATTTAAAGTAAATAATCATGGCACACTATATATCACCCTGTTCATCCTGATTTTGTATTGCATTTTTAACTATTTTTTTGTACTCATTGATCATTTATTCTTAAGTATGTCAGCATTATTAATATTTATACCAGATTCTTTTACAAAAAAAACAACGGGAATCTAGGAAACTTCACCTGTCCAGTATCCAGGTGTTTCTTTCACAGTCACACTGGTTGCATTTTTGGCAAAAAAGTTACTGAATCGTTTTGGATTGTATTGTTCTAAATGAACCAATATCGTCCTTGAATCGTTTTGACAACCACGAATCGTGCTACAAATCGAATCTTTAGTAAAACGAATTGTTACACCCCACAACCAAGTCGACAATCTACCTGGAAGCATTTGTTTACTCTGCTTTAACTGAGAGGTGTCACCCACATGATGTCACTTCCAGAAATAAGCTGCTATAAGGTCAAATAAGCTGCAAGCTACTTCGTCATAGGTGGCACCATGAACTATAAATGTAATTTTTGTCTATTCACCGTTCGCTTTCAAAAATCGAACAATGTAGAACATAATTACAAACAATATAAAACATTTTTAAGCAAAGTTGATGAATCATGTCAGGGACCATTTAAATACTGTACTTTCAATGAGCATTTCTAAATTGAGACAATTTAGAATTTAGCTTCTCAGAGTGCAAAGTGATTTGGGTGGAGTTGAAATATAACAATGCGTTGATTTAATTATTTACATCAAGTCCAAAGCAACCCGTTGTTTTTAATTCAGGACAATTTAATATAAATTGCTGGCTTAACCTAAAAAACTTATATGGTGAAAATGTACAATATCAAATATTTAGTGCAATCACTTTAATTTTTGTAGATTCATCCAATGTTTTTTTTTTTTTTTTTAGTATAGTCATGTGTTTGTCCAACCTAGTCATTGAGCATGAAGTGATCATGTCTGCTCGGATGACAAGCAAAATGTCTTCTAAGACAACCAGAACAGTCCAGTTGCAATCGATTCAATGCCCTGAGAGTACAATAACATGGATGAAAATGAACATTCACAGGCATATTTTGTGTTGTAGGTAAAACAAGATATTCACACACATCAGTTTTGAGTTTGTAAGACAGTGACATTTTTTACTTTTCTGTGTTTGGTTCCATGTTGGTTTGGTCCACCTAAGGCCTAACCTGTTACTCAATTAACCGGAAGAGCAAGCTTCAAATTAGTCGACTAAGAAAACAGTCGTTCGTTGCAACCCTAGTATAATGTAAATAAATTATGGAATGAATGTTATGTTTTCATTATTCTGAATATGTACGCCATTATGCCACCATATAATTTCCAAGAGATTGTAGCTAGATAATGTAGCTCATACACAGGGTTTGGACAATAAGGAGGACAGCAGAGAGCTGGCCATTTAACTCGTCAATCTTCCCAAATGTTTTCTGGGATGCATCGCACGCTGTGTGCTCTCACACAAACGTGTTACCTGTCCTAGCAAGCACCTTTAGAAAAACAGATTTCATATATTTTTTGTAGTTATTTATCTTTTTATCTTTTAGAGAACAGAACAGTGGTAAAATCTTGGAAACATTAATATTTTGTCCATACTTGAGTTTGCATTTTTCATACTTTTCCAAACCTGGAAATTTATTAAATCTAATTCTTCTCCATACTTGTATAGGAATCCTGAATCTAGCGACTTTGCCTTATTGGACACTTTTGGAGACTCAACATGAAAGCACGTATCGCTCTTCCCAACGAGCTGCCAGTGTTGCTGTGGCCCCTGCCCCACCTGAAAGCATTGACAGAGGGCTCCATCTTCCTTGTGACGATAGCCCCTTTTCCACCGCAGGAACTTTATGAGGAACTTTCCTATATACCCTAGTAGTTAGAAATACCCCCTACATTTCCACCAAAATCGACCTGGGTAAAATAAAAGTTTCTCTACAGACTTGAAATGTTCCTCCTACCGTAGCACAAAGCACAAAGTTCACAAAAGCACAAAGTTCACCCAGCGCCCCCCGACACGCTCCAAATGAAACCAAAAAAAGTCTCATTTTATAGTGCCACGTTAGGGCTGTTTTGTGCAGTTAAAATGAATGTTTGTGCTGCTTTCATTTTTGAGATATTAGTTTATTTTATAGGTCAACCCAAGTTCACCCATCCCCCGACATGCTCAGAATGAAACCAAAATAGTCTTATTTTTTTAGTGTAATGTTTTGTGCAGTTAAAACGAATGTTTTGTGCAATGAAAATGAACGTTTTTGCCATCTTACTTTTTGAGTTATTAAAGATTTAATTTCCCAGTGATTACATAGTGACGAGGTAGTGACGTCATTGTCACCCGGAATACTGTTAATGAAAACAAAATAGTCTTTCTTTTCATCTTTGTGCCGTGTGGTGCAAATAAAATACATTTGTTAAAACTTCTGGTGATGACGTCACATCCTACTGTGCGCCCCAGAAATGATGCGATTGTTGCTGCGGTACCAATGAGTGACACCTGGTGTGAGTAACTAACTTCGTTGTCGTACACTTTTTAAGTGTTTAAACTTGTCCTATTTTAGTGTCGCTGGCATAAATTTAAACCATTAATTAAACCTAATTAATTTTATTTGGACCAAACAACACGAACAAAGATTAAAAATACTATTTTGGTTTCATTAGGAGTATGCCAGGTGGCGATGACATCATCTGATTATGTAATCACTGTAAAATTAAATCTTTATAAGCACATTTTAATTGCACAAAAAATCATTCTTAAATGCACAAAACAGAACAAAAATTAACTAGTTTGGTTTCTGAGCATGTCGATTATGTAATAGCCCAACTACTTAAGTCGTTAATATCTAAAAAACTAACGCAGGACAAACGTTCATTTTAACTGCACAAAACAGCACTAAAAAAAATTAACACTATTTTGGTTTCATTTGCAGCATGTTGGGGGCTGAATGAACTAAGGTTGACCCATAAAATAAACCGTAATAACTCAAAAACAAAAGCAGCACAAACATTCATTTTAATTGAACAAAACAGCACAAACGTAGCACTAAAAAATGAGACTATTTGACTAGAGTTTTGAGTGGAGTGGGTGGCCAACTTAACTCAGCACTGTAACAGTAGTCAGCAGCACAGCATCTGTTGGACTACAAAAGCTGAGCGAACCCAAATGCTAATGCTAAGAGCCTACCTCTAAAGCTACAATTGGATGTGATGGTGTTGTCGACGGGAGCTCAACACAGCTATTGATACTTTGTGTATTGATATTTACAGATGAAATGGACCATAAGGACTGACCCTCATGAGATAATCACTTGCTGAGAGGAAGTCTTTCGGACTTTGCTGGACACTGTGGACAGAGAAACTTAAGACAGTCCTCACCATTCAGACTTTTTGTAAAACCCAGAACACGGCCCAAAAGTTTTGTTCTTTCTTGTTTTGTATGTTTTTGCTTTACATTTTATTTACTGACACTTTCATTAAAAATCTGACCAAATATTGACTGTTTATTTACATTTCATCAGTGTACAAATACCACTCCCCCTATGCCTGATTTGAATAAACTACCCTGAACTTTGAGGTGGAAACCCAAACCACACAGGGCCACAGGAACCTTTTACTTCCAGGAACTTTCCTGAACTTTGGTTTGGTGGAAAAAGGGTATTAAAAAAAACAAAAATAAAAAACAGAAGAAAGTTTATATGTATTTATAAACATGTTTTTTCCCTTCACTTTTTGTCTCCCCCCAGTGTCTAAAAATGACATGCACATGCCAATTATGCAAATTAGACAATGACATCGACCACCCCACCACACAGATTGCAGTCCTGTGGGAAACGCTGGTGTGGTAAAATGAATCTTGTCAGCGATGGAAAGAGGTACGTGACCAGCCTCAGTGATGCAAACGGCCAGCTGTAAGTCAAAGATGGCATGTCAGCCGTTGGCGTGACACTTCTTGACGTGCATTTTGAGGGCGTACTTGGCGACGAAGCTTCGTGAGCATGTGGTGCAGGCAAAGGGTCGCAATCCTGTGTGGATGTTCAGGTGAGACTTGAGGTGCGCGGACTGCGTGAACCTTTTGCCGCACTGCTGACAAGTGAAGGGCTTCTCGCCTGTGTGGATGCGCATGTGCACATCCAGGTTCTGAGATGTGGCAAAGGTCTTGTTGCAGACGGAGCAAATGAAGCGGCGCCCTTTGCACCCCCCATAGGCGTCAGCTAGGTCACCCACCTGGTACTCAAACGTTGGGTCGCTGTGGTCGACCGGCGCCGAGCCTGAAACACTGATCATCTTGAGGCCGAAGGCGTCGCCGGGTGCATTGTGGTCGAAGTGGGCCAAGGTCACCTGACTCTGCAATGGCTCGCTCCATGCTGCGCTGATGTTAGTGGAAGCTGGCCCATCCATCACGGCACTCGTGGACATATACGACAGATGACTGTCCTGGCCCACGATATGAACCTCAGGTTCTTCCAGAGGAGCAAATGACTGACACGACTCACCCGTCGTCGTGTCCTCATCAGCCAGCTGGGATGAGCAGCCAAGAGCGTCCGAGTACATGGTTACCTCGTCCTGCCCCCCCACTGGTGCTTTCACCGACACAGTCCTGTCCAACTCCTTGTCTCTTGTTCGATGCCTTTTCTTTTGCCGAGTGGTGGACGATGGCATGACGTCCTCTACTGAAGACAAATTATTAACATTTTGGTGCTACCGTTGTTTAGCTCCGACCCCTTTAAATGACATCACCACTCACCTTTCTCAATGTCAGAGTCTTCATCTTTGATCAACACCACATCAGGAAGCTACAAAAAACACAAAACACATCTGCTGTCAATCAGACACAATAGACTGATACCAAAACATCACAGGTTTGAGACCCACTGTGGATCAACATAGCATTGCATAACATAACAGTTTAGTGTTTCCACTGGGACTAAAATGTACCCAAAAACACGTTTTATCAGCCTTCTGCTACCAATTATAGTCATAGAGTTGTTAAAGGGATGGAGCAAGACAGTGCTCTGTTAAAGATTGGTGGACAGTACAGCTTTGTCCCTCTGATGTCATAAACAAGGATGTTAAAGTACAACACATGGAGGCGAGACGTATAACTTTCCTGCGACGTCGCATCTGGTTGAAAATGTAATGAAGCACTGTGCTGGGATCAATTATCAAATCACTAATGATGATAAATACAGCAAAAACAAGACTCAGAACCAGATCTCAGAACCAACACATGCGATTGATTAAATCAATAGTATGAACTACATGCTACTGATTTAATCAACCCATTTGTTACACCGGACGTGTGCTCATGCTCACCTCCTCGCCTGACACTTGAGCGCCCTCGCCGGTTTTACCTTCTCCGTCCTCCGGCTGCTCGGCCTCCTTACTGCCAAAACTGCCCCGAACCACGACAGCCTCGATGAGGTCCAGCCTGCTCTTGAGCTGCTGGTTCTCTGTGCGCAGGCCGGCAAAGGCTCCCTCCACCAGCTCGCAGATCTCTACCACGGCCGCCTGGCTCAGCGCCGCCATGATGACGCTCAGCTGCTCGTGAAGAACTTGGCCCGTTAAGAGAGACATTGTGCTGTTGGACTGGACCGGACCGGACCGAATCTCCTACACACTGACAGAACTTGTCTGTGAAGACGTTAGTTTGGAGCGCTGACTGTGTAATCAAATACAAAATGTTCCACTTCCGCCCACCCTTCCGGCGGAAATGCACAGTTGACGTTACAAAATAAAAGCAATTTAGTACGTGAAAGTGAAGAAAAGCAGTATTTAGTTTATTCTTTTTCCACTGAAAAGTGAAGCAATCCCAGCCAGTGTATTTTACAAAAAAATAGTACGTAATTATTATGGAGTATTATGAGTTCCCAAAAGATTATGACTACTGAAAGCAACGCTGTCGCCGCCAATACAGCGAGGGAGGACTGCTGGCATTCCAGCATGCAGCGTGTGAATGCGCAAGTTAACACTGATTATAAAAACGTATATCCTACTATTAACACTTATCAATTAAAAAAATAAATACATTGGAGCAATAACTTTCTTTTTTGATTACATAAATTAATGAAATATTTTAATCTCCTGTATCTGGATGGCAGTGTTTTGCGTGTGACTTGTTTTGTGGCGACTTTAATTTTTTTCCTTTTCATAATAAAACAAGTGTTTTAATGCAGTTGACTGATGCCTCAGAGTGTTTATTCCTCCAGCAAATATTGTAATACAAGAAGACTAACGGGCTCAGTACTCACGCAAGGACTCCTATGACATTTACATCTGCTAACATTAACTAATATTTCATATTGCATTTGATTTCTGGTGCTTGCGTGAGCATATCTACCGTATTCTCGTCTTCTCCTCGGCTGAATATGTACCTCACTTGGATAATATCAGGGAATGCTCTTTTCTTTATTTATTTTTTTTCCCCATGTCCCTTTGGGAACCTTGTAGGTTCTAAATCAGGGGTCACCAACGTTTTTCCTTGTGAGAGCTACTTTTACACTCTACTCATTTTTGTAACATTTATTTTCAGAGCTTATTTTAAACCCAAACAAAGCGAATATGCTTGTTATACCAGAACATTAACAAAATGCTGGTGTCCACAACTCACATTCTGTATTTCAGAATGCATTTCTTTGTACTGTTCTTTCATTATTAACTGAAAACCTGAAGAAAAGCAGGCACCTCATGTGGTCGTGGGGGGGCTACCTGGTGCCCGCGGGCACCACGTTGGTGACCCCTGTTCTAAATAAAGGGTGACGCCATCTCCAAATTAGTTAAACAGTAGCACTTTCAAAGCTGATTTTAAGCTGAAAAGCTTGGGCATAACTTGGTCCCGGCCAGGCTATGAGCTTAGCCAAACTTACCATGGCGATACAGCTGCTTTAAAAGACAGCTACCTTCGCTGAACACACAAGTCCGGCTTTCCACTCCACACGGCTCGCTAACCCACTAAAGTCGCTTCACAGAATACCCCCTAAGAAACAAATGTGCTGTTGTGTTCTAAGCTTTCTACAGTCAGCAATACAAACCCAGCAGTCAATGTTCTTACAGGGATCGGCTGTCAGCCAGCAGGTGGCGCTTACAGGAAGGCCACACTGTGAGGTCATCATGATGACACCATCAGGATGGTTGAAGGTCTACAATAAGTTCAAGTGTTCCTTCACAGAGTTCAGGTTTCACACAGAAGCGTCAGTACATTTATTTTGGCGAGTCGCCCCAGGAAGGAGACTCACCCTTCCAGCCTCGGTGATGCAAACGGCCAGCTGTAAGTCAAAGATGGCATGTCAGCCGTTGGCGTGACACTTCTTGACGTGCATTTTGAGGGCGTACTTGGCGACGAAGCTTTGTGAGTACATTCGTCAGTACATTTATTTTGGCGAGTCGCCCCAGGAAGGAGACTCACCCTTCCTGCAGGTGGAGGGGGGTGGGGTGTGCTGGCTCTGCAGGGTGGTGTTTCTGCAGGTGGATGCGGAGGTTCTGTTTGCCAGCAAACCTCTTGGTGCAGTGCTGGCAGCCGAAGGGTCTCTCACCCGTGTGGACACTCTGGTGGGTCTTCAGGTGGCCCGACTGTGTGAAGCGCTTCCCGCACTGACTGCAGCTGTACGGACGCTCGCCAGTGTGAACGCGCACATGTGTCTCGAGGCTGCGCGAGGATGTGAAGCATTTGCCACAGTATTTGCAGACAAAGCGCCTGTCCCTGCTGTGGTGGTTCTGGTCCCGAGCCTCCAGCCTGTGCGCCGCCAGGCCCAGCGCTAAAGGAAAAGCTGTGGTCAAGTCAGACATTTTTTCCAACGTAATCGGCCGGTGGTCCGGCTCCAGATGCTGCCTGTGAGAGATGGCCAGCATGCTCGCCAGGCTCTGATTGGCCCACAGAGAGCTGAGGTCCACCTCGTTGGTGTCGGGCCGTGAGCCGGGAAGAGAGTCAGCCTGGTTCAGTTCGCCGGTGGTTAGACCTCTTGGTGCTAAGACCGATACTTTCCTTGCCGCTGCAGACAAGACTTCCTCGTCTGACTCTGAGGGCAAATCAAACATGTCTGAGACGTCCCCGGCGACACCTGCAAGACTCGGAGACCCCGGAACACTGACAGAATTGTGAGGCTCGACCCGGTGTGTCTCACTTTTTTCCCAAGGCTTCAGATCAGCTGAGGGGGTAGTGGATGTGCCACAGGGCCCTCCTTGAGTGTCATCTGCCGATGGCTGCAGCACCACTCCTTGAAACACACAAACACATACACGTTATGTAGACACATTAGCATGTCAACATCATACATAACATCACAGCATGTGACGTCACTTTCGTACCACACTCATCGACAAGCAGCTGGCCAGGGGAGTAGTTGGCGACTTCCTGTTTGATCACAATATCCCCTTCACTCGCCTGAGAGAAAAGAATTTTTCTTTCTAATAAATCATGTAGACAACACCCTTATCAAGCAGCATCACCTTCTATCAAATCTCTTTGAAGACCTCTGCTCTGTCAGCGTCCTCTCACCTCTGCTGCTGGTGCGGATGACAAGCCTGGCTCCCTTCTCCTCCCACCGCTTTGTGAATTGGCGACTTTTAATGATGGTACACACACTGGAAATCAAATAGAATAGAATAGAACGAAAATATAAAAGGATTTCAAAACTGAAATCATTTAACAAACTATGAACACAAATACTAAAATAAAATTTTATTTTGCTATTTACATTATTTTAGTTTTCATATTTACACTTTCATATTTAAAATGTTTTTAGATATATTATTTTTCACCTTTACATTCTTAGAACTACTATTGTACAATAGTATACCTGTTGTACTGTGAACCAAATAAAAGAATCCAAGCTACTAAAAAATTACTACAAAAAAAACTAAGGCAGCGCATCGATTGCCATCAATTGATTCAAAACATTGTAATATAATATATACTGTATATATAATTCTAATATGCTGATTTTGATTTAACTATTATGTCGTAACATTTTTTTCCCCTGCCTGAGTCATACGATCATAAAAATGTTGGTCGTATTAACTAAATATATAATTTGAAATACATTTTGCATACATTAGTTAAAACAAATGTAAAGTTAAAGTAACGATCAAATTCAATGGCAAGTTGACATTGTTGCATGCTGGGTAAGTATGCATGTGAACTTCCCAGCATGCCATGGGCAAACCTGTCAACATTTGCATTTGAAAATAAGGCAAATATGAGAAATTGTGGCCTTTCCACCAGCATTTTTTTTTGGCCGGTGTATTGTTTTTTTGTTTGTTTGTTTTTTACAGTGAACACTACTATAATAGTATAAGTAGTACAAAAATAGTATGTTAGTAATACTCTCGTATAAGTACTGTATTGTCAAGGTATAGTATTGAACTATGATCCAAATAAACAATCCAAACTACTATCATACAACTATACTACTATCATAATAAGCAGTGGTAAAATAGTAGTACAATATCAGTGCTGGTTGTACAATTGTACTACCCCGGTAGTTCAGGGTTCGCCAACTCGTAGATCACGATTGATCAGACGATTAATGGGACTTGCTCGTTCAACCACTGTTGTAAATTCCATAAATTATACATGTATATTTACTGTAGGCATTATTCTGTAAACTTCATGATTTTTTGACAGGCTCCTTGCAAGTGGCAGATATTGCCAAGTTTCACAGCCTAGACCTGGTATCTTGCATGAGCTCAAAAAGGTTGGTGACCACTGCTGTAGTTTTACTTTAAAGAGTAAAGGTTGAATTATGCTCCTGCGACGGCTGGCTCAAACCTCCCGGTAGAGCTCGACGTGTAGCTCCAAAAAATTCTAAATTAAATTCTAACTTGCGTCCACCGGCGTACTTTGTCGCCCGCTTGATACTCACGGGTAGTTGAGTCCCGGGTTACCCCAGAGGGGTCCTCCTGGCTGCCGGGCTCCAGCACGGCGAACCCCCCACCGCCGTGACCCCGAGCGACGATGGTCTCGATTTGGTCCAGCTTCCTTCTCAGGGCCTCGTTCTCCTGGCGACTGCGGCTTATCTCCAGTTGAAGGACGGCGTAGCTTTCGTCTACCAGGTGGCTGATCTCCGCCACGGCGGCCCGGGTCAGAGCCTCCATGATTGCGGCAAGCTGCGAGTGGAATTCCGTCAAGCCCTTCATCGCCAAATCTCTTCCGTGATATGTCAAAGCAGTTTTTTTAAGCTTCCAGGGAGAGAAGAATGTCGTACTTGGCTGTTTGGCACAGGTGTTCGACGTTTTGATTTGGAACCGCCGCCAGTTTCCGCCATGAGCCTTCAATATTAATCAGTTCGTTGTGCGCATGCGCCTTCGCGTCCCTTTACTTCCCGGTTTGTCGACTATTGATGGCGTCAGAGGCGGCGTTCAGACCAAGGACACTAGAGTTGCGATAAAGCTACAGACAGCGGCAAATGATTGGAATAAAGTGTAGTAGGCAATGGTGCAGAAAGTCCACCATGATGGTGAGCAAGAGAGGTGGGCGGGGCTAGGCGGACAATAGCGTGCAATAAAGCTCTTGTCAGGGATAGCCAAGACCAATGTATAGGTTCCCAGAATGCAGAGGCAAGTCAGTCCGTAACAAGTTTATTAACAAAAAGGTGCCCCATAAGGGCCGCATAGTGGTCTAGTGGTTAGCATGTTGGCCACACAGAGTCACAATCTGGTTCAATTCTCCCGTGGGGATTTCTGTGTGGAGTTTGCATGTTCTCCCCGTGCGTGCGTGGGATTTCTCCAGGTACTTTTCCTTCCACATTCCTAAAACATGACTCTAAGTTATCCATAGGTATGAATGTGAGTGTGAATGGTTGTTTGATTATACTCTATGTGCCCTGCGATTGGCTGGCGACCAGTCCAGGGTGTACCCCACCTGTCACCCAAAGTCAGCTGGGATAGGCTCCAGCATGCCCCCACGACCCTAATGAGGACAAGCGGCATAGTGTGATGGATGGATGGAGATTCAAGGTGCTAATGAACTGCTGATACTTGATTAGGTATACCTTCAACTTCCATGTTTCATTAACCACGCCCACTCATCAAAGTCAATGACAGGTCCTCTGTACGACACATGCTGCAACACATTGGAACTGTTCTCATTCTTTCCTCTTCATAAGATATAATGACACTGTCATTATGACAGTTCTAATGCCGAGTGAGACCTTCCAGTCAAAAATGTTTGTATCAAACATGACATCGTGCTTGTACGAGCGGCGACGTCATATTTACATCAAACGTGACATCACGGTTTTGGGAGGGCTTGAGTTTGAAGCATCAATCAGCAGGAACGTTTGTATCATTGTGGATCGTGACATCGTGAATGAATCGAATCCTGTTTGCATCAAGATGGAGGGTGAAAGTTACATCTCCGGTCAGGCGCTCCTGGCCTTGACGGAGAAATACTTCCTGGGGATCTCGCCTGCACAGTGGGCCTTGTTGGCCGCAGGTGTACGCGACCCCGCCATCGATATGATCCTCGCGGACATGTGTGGTGAGATTGTGCAGACGGTGGCCACTGAGGTTCTGAGGCTGGTGGTTCCTGTGCTGGTGGAGCACCTGGAGGGCCGCGCCTCCCCTGACGAGATGAGCACCGCCATCGAGAGGTGCACGCCGCAGCTCGGCGACAGCATCATGACCACATTCGCAGCCGCCGCCGATGTTCCCGAGGTGGAGTTTGTGGGCGCCAAGCGCTTCACGGCTCTGATCGAGAACGAGGCCAACGTGAGGATGAACTCTGTGTTAAGCTCTGCCCTCAGCAGTGAGGGCCAATCGGAGCCTCTGCTTTATGTTAACGCTACCATGTCCAGCGTCAACACGCTCTATGAGATGGTGTGCCACGCTCACAAATGTTTGTCTTACTTGAGCAAGATGACTCAGCGCTTCTATAAAATGAGCGGCTTGACCCCCATGGATATGGAGGCCGCAACCCGGGCCGTAGCACGAATCCTGCTCAAGTGGGCCCAGGAGGGGAGAGACAATGAAGATGAAGAAGTCACGGAGCGCTCGGAAGACGCTCAGTCCACAGCGCAGGACATCATTCAGACCATGATCCAACTTCAGCAGCAGTCTGAGTGCGCTGGCACCAGTGTGGCCACGGTGGTGTCCAAACCTTGCATCGACATGACCGCCATATTGGAAAAGGTCAAGCGTTTCTTTGCGTCACGACCCAAGCCCTCCGCCAGCACAGATGAGCTCACCGTCAGGAGCTCACTGAACGAGGTGCGCTGCGCTCAGTTCATGAAGATGATGGCGGGACTCAAGAGCATGTTCAAGAAGCCTAAGCCACCATTTGTAGTCAGCCTACCGCTTCGCACGAGCCAGGATGCCACACAGCCCTCAGCCACCGCCAGAAGCAGCCAAAAGATGTCCAGGGCGTCGTCGCAGCCTCTGACAGAGGAGGAGCTCAGCAGCGAGTTTAACAGCCTCACTTCCGACCTCATCGACCGGGAGCTGGAAAGCTGCAACGAGGACAACCAGCAGCAGCTGACAGACACCGTGTACCAGCACCTAATGGCCACACAGCAAGACACTACCAAGTCGGTCCGACAGCACTCGTACTTGAACGTCCTGTACGCCATCACAGATGATACCATCAAGAAGTACCTGCAGCAGATGCGCCTGTGGCTTAAAGTGCTACGAGTCAACGCCAAGAGTCGCGTGGAAGTGTCAGGCGCTCTCAATGACATCGACTCGCTTATCTCCAGCTTGAGTTGTGGTGCTGAGCCCAACCCGTCGGATGGGCCGACACCAAGTGGCAGCCTGCACAAGGCACACATGAGGAGCCTGGTGAGCGCCCTCATCGTCACGCTGGTCATGCGCCTGTCAAGGCACTACAGGTCGTGCACCAAGATCACCACCATCTTGCCCATCATCAAGCGGCTGTCGGAGAAGGCAGTGAACGAGATAAGCCCCTCTCTCGCAGCCGCCCTCACGGACATGGACACCTACAACATTGTGATCCAGGCGGTGGCTAAAGACCTCTCCAAGGAGTTTAACACTCCTCAAAAGCCTCTGCTAGATCAGGACTCAGACTTTGATGATGCCGTTTTCAAGCATCTCAAGTTGCAAATCCAGCTGCTCAACAGTGGCGTCCAGTCCAAGAAGCACTTCTTTGCCAACGTGGGCAAGTTCCTCTCCAGGCCTTTTCTGAGCCTCTTCTGCCCGGCAACGCACCCACTCCCTGACCTGGACTGAATTGGCTCATAAATGTTCTTCCAGCACAAAGACTACCTGAAAGCCAACAAGTTCAATTAAAATAGTTTTGATTTATTCTGTGTTTTTATTGGACGTCAGACACGTTGGTGCTTACTTTCACTTCCTTCTCTTCGAAATGGATAGCTAGGATATTGTAGGTTTACGAGTTGCTGTGGAGCAGACTCCAAGACCAGCTGCAGACTCAGATCTTTGCCAGTCTTCATCAAAATCCTCTTGTCCACTTTAGTCATGGCAGAGCCTTTGGATTCTTGCAGGGTCTTTAGAGAGACACTTAAATGGATAGTTTGGATTTTTTGACATGAAGTTGTATGACATCCCCATCAGCAGTGTAGTCCATCAACAGTGACTTACCCCCCACTTGGTGCCCTAAGTCCAGTTCTGGTCGGACTTGGGTGATGAAGAACGTTCCAGGTAGTCGCTGGGGTTACACAAGTAAGGAGTTTGGCTTTTCAAAACAATATGCGTTCAAAAGAGTAACACATTTGCATCACAAAAATGCCTCTTCAAAAAAATCAGAACTCACAAATCGCTCTGCGTTATGTGTCTCCCGCCGTATATCTGTGTGCTATCACCTGTCCATTCTTGTGTATGTGACAAAGACGCTCGCATCTTCCGCGACGGAGCACTGCGGCCATCTTTTTTACTTGTGTGTTCCAGAGCGGAACGAGCGTCTTCGTCACATACACAAGAATGGATTTTTTCGAGGAGGCACTGCTGGACATTCATTGCAGTGTCAAGTCTTTGGAGACTTGAAGCTGCTTTAAAAAGTTGCAAATGATTTGGGTCTTCAGCGTCAGATGTAAAGAAACAATCATCGTCCAGTATGTATGTCAAACTAAAAAAGGCCCTCTCTAAACAGAGAATGTTGGCACCATCACCTATTATCTGCTGACAACAAAGTTCTGACATCTCTTCTCCCAAAATTGTCTCATTTCACAGGCTGAGCAGTCAATAACGAGTTTTTTCGCCACCACGAACAAATGTTCACCTGCTACAATCAGCAACAACCACAACAACCCTATTGTGACCACCGCCAGAGAACACACTCGCCAGGGGCATAAACAGGGAGACTCCATACCTAGAAGTTAGAACTGAAGAAGCCTTTTGGGTGAAATGTCTTCAATAAACAAGTTGGGTGAAATGTCTTCAATAAACAAGAAGAGTCCAGTTGCCTTCATTAGACCTTTGCAGACCTTGTAAAAGTTGAATAACGTTGCTTAGCTTAATTTAATTAACAGGTAGTGCATAGGTTGATTTGACTGAACACTTTTTTGACTGAAACGGCGCATTAACACTGAGGATTTTAGTTAAATTTACATTTTTCGTTAGACAAGAATTAAATGCAGTTTTTACTTACCCAGTGTTAAAACATGTAGAATGTCACATACTTCAAAATCAACTTATTCATACCAACCCCACCACTGGTCCTCACCTGGGATTCTTGGGGGCTCTCCAGGGGGTACTTGAGATGTACTTGAGATGGTATATCGTGGTTCGAATATCGCTCCCTCACTATATCACGTTTTACTTATCGCGATCCAACCAATTACCCGCAATAAACAAGGGACGACTGTAATCTACAGTGAGGGGAATAAAAGCATTTCATCCCATTGATTTTGCAATTTTACCCTCACACAAAGATATCAACAGTACAGTATTTTTTAATTGTATACCATTATGTTATATTTATTATTATATAATAAATCTATAGATGTATTATAACAGAGACAAAACAACATCAGCGAAAGGTTATAAATTAATTTCTATTTGCATTTAAGAACTAGTAATGAAAAATCCGGCACTTTTTTGAGAGCCGGTTCTTTTGGCTTGGCTCACTATAAAGACCCGGCTCTTATTTATTACCAAATTATGTGTATTGTGTAAAATGAATTACTAATGTAAAAAATACATATCAAATGTTTCCTATTTAAATTGATTTATTTTAATGAACAGCTACAAAAAAACATAATATAGTATAAAACAGAAAAACAAAGACCTGTCTCAATAGACAAGGTCAAATCTCTGCATGCAAATTGCTCACTATTTACAATCAAACAACACAGCTTGTCTCTCCAGTGACTCCCGGTACCATCTACAATCAATTTTCAAGTCCTCCTATTTGTGTTCCAGCATACTTGGCTTAACTTTTAACTGTCTGTCACCACTCCAGGGCCCTTCGCTCTTCTCAGCACACAACATTGGAAGTGCCGAGGACAAAATACAAAAAATGGGGGTGATTGCGCTTTTGCTGGGTTTGCCCTCAAGTTCTGGAACTCTCTTCCACCCACCCTACGCTCTATCTCAGAGCTATCAGTTTTTAAAGCTCATTTAAAAACTCATTTATTCTGACTGGCATTTGACACATAACGAGTATGGGTATTTTAGATGTGATTCTCTGCATGAATATTTATTCTTGTTTTAGTTGGTCTTATTATAATATCTATTCGATCTTACATTGTTCTTATTATTTTAGCCTGTTTTTAATTCTTGTGACTTGTCACCTTGAGCACCATTAGCATGCTGTAAGGTGCTATAAAAATACACTTGATTTGATTGGCAACATAAAAACCCAAATTCAAATTCAAAAGCACAAAACAAAAACAAAAGTAGCAACCAGGTTGCATCTTTACTGAAGATTGACATTTTAAAAAAATATCACTTTTTTGTAACAGCAGTTCCTCTTCTTCTAAGATTTCTTTCAACGTCCAGATTTCTCAATTAATTCAAGCCATTCCAACATCAAACTGTTCAGGACATTCGGGCTTACCAATTTTTCAGATGACGACATTTTTCTTTTTACGCAAAATTATAACTTAATGTAAAAACGTATCAGTTGTTTCTACTACCACATTTCTCAACCGATTCAAGCCCTTCCAACATCAAACTGTTCAATACGTTCAGGACATTCAGGCTACAAATTTTTCAGATGACAAAATTGTCTATTTTATGCAAAATTCTCTGTAAAAAAGGGTATTAAAAAATGCACTTACGGGTAACATGCTAGGTGTTGCATGCTAACGTTAGCATCTTTGCATTTTTTGTAAGAACTCAAAAACACTTTGTGCTATCATGTTAGGTATTAGCATTGCTACTATGCTAACATTAGCATAGTAGCCTTTTTAGCCATTTTAACTACGGTAGTATTAATACTGACAGACACTTAGCACTATCATGCTAGGTTATAACATTAGTATAGTAACATTTCAGCCGTTTTCAAGAGTAAAAACATATAAACCTAGTGCTATCATGCTAGGTGTCAGCATGTTAGCACTAACGTGCTGATATTAGCATAGTAGCATTTAAAAAAAATCTTTTCATAAATATTAAAATACAAACAGCGATACCATGTTATTCAATCATGCTTTGCAATAGCTTGCTCTACTTTTTTGGGTTGATTCCACTTTTTTTTTTCCCGTGTCCTAAATACCGGTACTCAATTCATTCTACATTTCGACACTCACACCTTTCCTGCTCATTTGTGTTTTTCCCTTCATCTTTTCATTCTGTTTAAGCATTCACACGCAATGTCTTCAGACAATGCCATCATCGAGTTTCTTTTACAAGTTCTTTTCTATTTGTATTTCCAAATGTTCCACACAAAACTGTCATCTTTTTTCTCTGCTTAGCTGAAAAAAGGTGGACAACCAATGGTGTAGACGCAGTGAAAAACACTTTAATTTTTCATAAACATGGTGTCAGGTTTAAAAGGTTAATGCAAATAAAGAACTCTAGATAAATAAATAAAGTACAAATAACAGAATTGTGATTTTAAAACAAAATTATAAAAGTATAAAAGCAGTAAGATGAATGTGTTAAGTGCGAAAAGACATTATAGCATATGTCATTCATTTGAAACATTATTTAAAATATTAGTCATTTATTTAATTATATTAAAAATCGTGCAAAAAGCTTTTAAGAGAAGTACTCTCATTTCAAAGTTGAATAGGGTGCAAATGTGAAGAAAAGCACTAAAATGAAGCTTTCATGTTTCACATGAATCAAATATGCTATCTGAATAAGTGAGATATTCATATTCATTATACTCATTACAGTACTGCTAAATGTTGCTATAGTATTGCTAGAATGCATTCGCCTTCTTTATGACTGTGTGTCCTTCAGCATTCTTGTGTGTTGGTTGGTTGCTGTGGAAACAACATGCATGTTGTCTCTGGACTGACTCTGGACTTATCAATGAAGTCAAAATCCTTTTTTGAAAAACGTTTCTATTGGAAAAAAATTGCATTGAAAAACGTCAGTGGATCTCTCACAACAGCACCCTCTAGTGGTGGCCACACGTGGTGCGGGTGTGTGTGTGTGTGTGGGTCACTCGTTCCGTGATGTGATGTCCTGAAAGGTGCAATCATTTCAAGTTGTTAGTGTCAGAAAAAAACACCCCGACAAAGTCTTGGACGGGTGACTCACCTCTGTCTTGGCACGCCTCCACCCACCCATCGGACCAGACCTGCTGATAACTGAATCAGAAAAACAGCAGGTGAAAACATTTGCAGCCTCAAACATGACATACACATTGATTCCTCATGTAACACTCACACATGCGCGCCAACAGCATCGTGCACACCATCACGGCCGCCGTCATGGCCGCCGTCACACCTGCGCGCCATAGGAGACAACTGCCAGGAAGACAAGAATGTCGAAACTTTCGCTTTTCTTCCTTCTCGTTGGAGACACTTGAGAAAAATAGATTTTACCTCCACAAGACCAATATGGACAACATCAAGATGATAAGAGTCTTCATCTCTGAAACACAAAACAATTACAACAATGAACATAATAATAATAAACATTATCGTAAGGAGAAGAAACACAAGGAAGGAGCACCTGTGGGTTCAGATGCAGCCTGAAGACAGCCATTGGTGTACAAGACCGAAGGAGGTGGGACTTCAGAGAGTCCACCTATTGACTGAGTGAAGCGCTCCTTTGATTGACAGATTTCAGAGCAAATCTCCTCCTGGATGATCTGCTTGGGTGGCGTGTCGAACTTGTCAGAAGGGGTTGGTGCTTCTGTGGGGTCTGAGCAGGGGAAAAAAAAATGTTATTGTAAAGATCCATCCGTCTATCCATCCATCCACCTTCTATCCTCGCATGGGTCACGGGGGTATGCTGGAGCCTATCCCAGCTCACTCCAGGTGAGAGGCGGGGTTCACCCTGGACTGGTCACCAGTCAATCGCAGGGCAAATTATAAACATGCTTTCACATAAAATGAATGTAATTTACATGATGACATTGCAAGCTGCACAGCAATGATGTGACCTTTTGAAGGCACAACACAGACAGGAAGTGAGAGACATTAACCGTAAGTGAAGAAGCTGCAGCCGTCGTCTGGTTCTGGATGGACTGGCCCGGACCGGTTCGGCTTCTCAAACTTGGTGAAGCCTTCCTTCCTGGCCCAGTCTCCAATTGGCTCGCGGACTTGGTCTCTGTCCTCCTGGTCCCGGTCTAGGTCCAGGTCCTGGCTCTGGCTCTGGCCTGTCCCAAACACTCCCCTGAAGACGTTGTGGTCCAGCCAGGACTGGCAGGTCTCGGAGACACCACTCAGCAGGCGAGCCAGGGAGGTGCGGGGTCTACGTCTGCGCTTGAAGACTCTAAAGACAGACAGCAGGGGGTGCTCTTCACTTCCTGTAGTCCAGCAGAGGACGAAGATGACACTGTGTCCTAGCAAGCATCTTGACGAGAACTATGTACAAGTTTGAGATAAAGATGTGATGGTGCGTTAAACGACTCTCACCTATGGATGTTCTCCTTGTAGGACACGCTGGCAGCGCACGGCGTCAAGGACACGTTGCCATGGTCATCCCACAGGAAGCTTTCGTCGGTGACGGCGTAGTAACCATTGGTGAGGAGGCGAGGCGAGCGGCGGCAGGAGCAGCTATGGCCGCCGCCCTCCGTAGACGAGTAGCACATGTAGGAGGAGTCGGGAGACAGGAGGGACACGTCCAGGCTGAGGAGAGGAACACCATTAATAGTATCAATTCCTCTCTAATCCACTGGGGTGAGACAACGTTTCACCTTTGGTGGGCGGAGCTAGACCTCAGTCGCTTTTTTATTGGTGAACCTGGAGAGAGGACATTTTAGCCTGTAGCTAATGTTGTCATGATAATAATGAAAATGACATGAAAATGACATACTGGTGACCGCTCCAGAGAAGAAGAGAGACATGATGGCCGTAATGAACAGGAAGTCCTGAAAGTGAAAACATTAAATGATTAAAATTCTTCTTTTCACGTCAACGCGACTTGAAACACTGAAGAACAACACCCTTGTGTGTTATGTGTTCTCACAGGAGACAGACTAACCTGAGGTCAGTCCGGGTCCAGTAGAAATTCTTCCTTCAGACTCTGTAGTGGCAAGTCAAGAAATGTTTACATGGTGCTGTCTGTGGACGGAAAAGACAAACAGGAAATGACATCATTTCCCATATTAATGCGAGTACACCGTATCACAAGCAACTTTAATTTCTCAAGAGTATTTAACATAATTCATAACTGCAGCGTCAAGAACTTTTAAATAAAATAAACAATGTAATAAATTAAACAAAAAAGGACAGAAAAACCACAATGAAAATAAAATGGAAAACTTTCCCCCGTTTATTCAGTATGTTTGCAAAATGTTTTCCCATGGCTACTGGTTTCAAATGACTGTAGTCAGTGCGTTATGACCCTCAAAGTAACTGCGCTGTTGCTGGTAACCCTTTCAGGAGAATCAGCCATTTGCATTTGTTCACCTGCTACCGCCCCGCTTACCCCCACTGGGACTAAAAGACTGACAGGCTCCATTCATTTCGCTACAGAACCAACCAACGCGAGTTTGCTTTTATCTATCGTGTGGTTAATTTTACTGATTGATTTATTGATTATCGTGACAGGCCCAAATGTGGAAAAAGCAACAGATCTGCTCCTTGCCTCAACCCTCCTTTACACTTCCTGTTCCTGGAAGTGGGACAGTGCATAAGGGGCCGACAGGCAGCGAGAAGGACAACAACAACAACACCTTATCAATGGCTCAATTGCTATGACAACCACATAACCTAGAAATGGAAGTGAAACCCCGGCCCTAAGGCATAGCCACTTGGTGAATGTCTTAACTATATTATTGGTCACCACAGACAGACCTTTATTTTTTTCCCCCAATGGTATAGAGTCACTCATTTTACCTCCAAAGTGGGTGGCGTTAACTTGTGTGCTTCATGTAATTTAATGCAGGTGAGGTTGTTTTTTCACGTGCACTATCAAGTCGACTGAATTGAGTACTCAATTCACTTTAGTGAGTGACTCGTCAAAATTTGAGTCAGTAAACAGAATGGAGTTGAGCATCACTACAAGTCAGGCCGTAACTTCCTGTTTATGTTAGCGCCTCACACAACCAACCACACACCTCCTAAGCAAGTATTTATACTAAAGCTGTCAAAAATACAACAATAACGGTGGTAACTATTTCATTAATTACGTTAATTTTTTTTGCATAATTAACACATGCATCATGTCAAGCCATACCGCTGTTATGACGGCAGACGGAAGCATGCATTCAAAGACACTCCGAAAATCACAAAGATGTCTTAATTATGCGATTATGTGTGGTCTAAATAAACAGAAAGAAAAAGAAAAACAATAAGTGACTATTCTTGTCACTCAATAACGTAACTACATTTGATGCATGTAAGTATGCTCGGAAATCCCAGAAAATACATCTACACTCAAAACGTGAATTCAACTTAAAAATTACTTGGTGTCTTTGAACGCAACTCTTTATGGCTCATACTTGTAATAACACTGTTAAAGTGCGATTCAAATGTTGTGCTACTATTAAAGAGCCTAGTGTTAGGCAAATCGATTTTCAGACGTGTACAATCTTTTTGCTTCAGTTACGTTTTCAGTTCATTTGGAGCCGTTAATACATACAAATGTATAAGTAATTGTGCCCTATCGTTTATCTTTTTGTTCATAAAATACTGTGAAAATGGGCATATTTCACACATAGATGCAAATGGTGATGAATGATGATTAAGTGGAAAACTGATGAATTTGATGAAAATTTGTAATCATTTGACAGCCCTAATTTATACTTTGTTAATCTACAATGGTGACTCAAAGATTTTCAACCGTTTGATGAGTCTTGAGGAAGAAAAAGAAAAGAGGAATAAAAAACAAAATAATATAATATGGTAAATGTAAATGATCTTCACAAAACCGTTTTCTTAAAAACTTTTTCTTACAAAAGAGTCATCAGGGTGGCAATGATTGCACATAAAATGACATTTTTAAATATTAACATTATGATTAGTTGAAGTAGTGGCGATATTAAACCAAATTTAGTTTAATTTATTGCTTTTGTTTCTGTTTTTACTTTGTGTTTAAATCAATTGGGTTGGCCATTGGGATTTTCCCAGGATGCTTTGCGGCGAGCCGCTGATGCTGGAGAAAATTACGTCACCAAAAGTGGAGAAACAAACAAAGCAAACGAAAACACTTTAAATCCAACTTGCTGTTGACGACTTCAAAAAGCTTTCGTTTTAAGTTTTACTTGATTATGTTACTGCAGATAAAAAAATGTTGATATGATTAAATAAGACGTGAACATAGGCTACAGTTGTCAAGTCGATGGCAGTGTATTTTAAACAGCACAGTTATAACTAACAACTTAGTTTGGTAAGACGTTGTTAAGTCGATATGGTGTTGCTCTCTGTCTTTCATGTGTTTAATGCAGAAGAGTGACGTTCGTGGACAAAATGAGACAAAAGACACTTACTGCTCGACGATTCTCTGCCTTTCCCTATCGGAAGTCTGCAATATTGTTTCCGGCTAAGCAGATAAATCTTCTTCGATGTGTTGTATTTTGATCTTTTCCTTTTAGAATTATTTTTTCTGCAGTACAAAAAAAACAAAAGTAACGCTCGACGGTCGTCAGTTACACAGAGACGCGCCCACTAAACGGAAGCTACCGTTCAAAGTAAAACTACAACCGGTAGCGAGTTTCGAAATAAAATTAAACACTTCCTGCGGTCAAATCGACATGAAACACTGGCTGCATTCCAATTACACTTCAGTTGCCCTCGTTGACTTCCACTAGGCATTTGCTTTCGCCGGAATCCCCGCCGCCATCATTATTGACTACGTTTACATGCAGCCGTCCTCCCTTGCTGTATTACTGGTGACAGTGTTGCTTTTAGCAGTCAGGGGCGGATGTAGCTTTTTTGAAAAGGGGCGGGGGGTATGCTGGAAATAGAACGGGGGTCTGGGTGCCCTCCCCCAGAATTTTTTTTAAAATTAGACCTCATTTCCTGCAATCTGGTGATATCTGAGGCCAATTTTATGTCCTTAATTTCAAGAGTTTGTTGTTATTTTTATCCTTGGAATATATCATTTAAGCCAAAACATTATGCTATTACTAATAGCGTAATGAGGGGTAAAATATCATAATGACAACATAATGACAACTACAGTATATCAGAATCAGAATTAGCTGTCTTGGCCATGTGTGTTACCACATTAGGAATTTGACTCCGGTCAACATCACTGTCAGTTACAAAGTACAACATTCGTAAATACGTTTGCATATAAGGAGAAAAAGGAGAATACTACAATGCATATTTACATAGAATTTTACAGCATGATTATAATTTGGTATTGACAATGTGACTGTTATGTCCCGTGTTTGTTGCTCTGCTGCCGCCTGTCTGCTGTCTGTTCTAGTGCACGCTGTCCTGCAGAAGGAGTTGATTACACACACCTGTGACCAATTACCTGGATCTTTATTAGCTGCTGTAAGACAGCAGTCTGATGCCAGTTGTTCCTTGCATTCGCCTGCTCACCTACCTAAATATGTCCTGTCTGGCCCTTGTCCTTGGGAGCGTGGATTTTCTCTCCCTGCAGTAACCTATTTTTCCAACCCTTATTCTAGGATAAGTAGCTAACTTTATTGCCTTTGTACCTGCCCTTATGGGATCACTGACTGATAGGACCTATGGGCTAACTATTAAGCAGGAACACAGGCACCCCAGTTTACGGCGACAGTATTATTGTATCCTATGTGACCGATTAAAGTTAACATACAATATACTGATTTTTATCACAGCTGTATCATCCTGAGAGCCTTTCCCTCTCGAAGGAATGTGTCTTGGGAGAAAGTGTGAATATTCATCTTTAGCTGACCTCTATTGTTCTCATGCAGACATTTGACATCTGTCGCCTGTCCATTCTTGTGTGTGACGCTCGCATCTTCATCCGCTGTGGAATGCGTACATAAACAAGATGGGTGCTAGTGAAGGGCCGCACGGTGGTCTAGTGGTTAGCATATTGGCCAACACAGTAACAGTCTGGGGATCGGGAAGACCTGGCCTCGATTCTCCCATGGGCATTTCTGTGTGGAGTTTGCATGTTCTCCCCGTGTGTGCGTGGGTTTTCTCCGGATACTCCGGTTTCCTCCCACATTCCAAAAACATGCATGTTAGGTTAATTGTCGACTCTAAATTAAAGTTAACTTTAATTTAACGTTACACTCACACTTTCTCCCAAGACACATTCCTTCAAGAGGGAAAGGCTCTCAGGATGATACAGCTGTGATAAAAATCAGTATATTGTACAGTATGTTAACTCTAAATTGTCCATAGGTATGATGTAAGTGTGAATGGTTGTTTGTCTATATGTGCCCTGCGATTGGCTGGCGACCAGTCCAGGGTGTACCCCACCTGTCGCCCGAAATCAGCTGAGATAGGCTCCAGCATGCCCCCGTGACCCTAAAGAGGAGAAGCGGTATAGAAAATACATGGATGGATGGATGGCTGCTAGTGATACAACAAAAGAGAAAAGTAACGCAGAACGATTTGTGAGGTCAGATTTTTTTGAGGAGGCATTTTTGACGCAAATGTATTACTCTTTTGAACGCATATTGTTTTGAGAAGCCAAACCAGCAGCTAACTGGAACTACGCTCATCACCGAAATCCAACCAGAACTGGGCTCACAGGACCAAGTGGGGAGTAAATCACTGTCGATGCACTACACTGCTGATGGGGATGTCATACAACTTAATTTTAAAAAATCCAAAGCATCCCTTTAAGGCTCGTCTCAATTTTGCCAGAAAACATCTTGATGATCCCCAAGACTTTTGAGAAATTACTGGGCTGGCGAGACAAAATATGAACATTTTGGAAGGTGTGAGTCCCATTACATCTGGTGTAAAAGTAAGGCTGCATTTCAGAAAAAGAACATCATACCAACAGTTAAATACAGTGGTAGTAGTGTGACTTTCACACAAGGCCACGTAGGTATGGATTTTTTTTTAGCAGTATGTATTATGTGCAAATGTGCTGAAACACATTATAAATTGAGTCTGGCAGTGTGGTCAAATGCTCACATACTGTAGATTACTGTGTCAGAAACTGATTGACCTTAAATTTTGAATTGAAACGTTTGAATCTAGTACACAGCGTACTAGATTTATTTAGCGTACAATTAGCTATTATAAATTTTACATATATATATATATATACTGTATATATGTTTTTTATATCCTAAAAAGGAGAAGGATAATAAGACCTTGGCATACAGTGCAATGAATGCTATTAACATGGTAACACAATGTGCAAAATTAAAAGCATTTATTTCGGTAGAAATGTCACGTATTACAATACCAAACATCTTTGACAAAGCATGATTGTAGCAGACCGTAGCTGAAGTTACATTCACCGAACATGGACACATATTAGCTTGAACAGCTACTCGCAATGTGCATACAGTGAACATTTTGCAATTTCTTGATCATGATCCGGATTACGTCCTGCCATGGAGACGCGCAGAATGACGGCTGTGCTCCAGTAGCACAGACTTGCAAGCGTTTCCAAATGAATAATCTAGGTATGTTAATCTGACTTTTAAAAAGCCAAACACCATCTATTTAAGGTGTTTACATTTTCAAAAGGTAGTTTTATGCAAATTCATGCCATAATTTTTTTTTGTGCATGTAAATGCACTGATTTATGCTTGAAACGGACTGGACGGCGGATTTGGGGGAAAAGTAGCTGCGGTTGAGGTGGACTCAGACAAAGGCTGCTGTGGCGGCCATGTTTGCGGCATGCAGATCCATGGTCATGTTGGACTTCTCCTTGAGTTTGGCCTGCAGAAGCATGTGCTCCACCACGCCCACCCTCACGTCCATCTTCATGATCTCCTGCTTCAGCTTGCTCACACTCTGTTTGATCTTCACCACCGCCGCTGCGCGCGCACACGTGTGCGTGAGATGGAGCATGCTGAATTAAAGTGAAGATGTTGAAGAAATGTTACCTCCATCAGACATGCTGCTGCCTCTCTCCTCCATCTCCTGCTTCACCTTCTCCAACTCCTCACTAATCTGGAACATTCCACCAAGACATTGTTAGCAACCATGTCCCCTGGTCACTAGCATGCTCCTCCTAACTAGTGGTGCTCATCACTAGTGTAGTAGTAAACATCATCTAATCTTTGTCTTTTGTCTCATTTGAGTGACACATTAGGATATTATCTCCAAAGCACAGCTTGAAATTTATTCTTTGCTGTCTGAGACCATCTCAGGGGTCTTAAACGGCCACCGCATCTAGTCACTAGTCAAGTCACAGCTGAGTCTGTAGTGTGGTGCAGCCCTGCACCGCATGATGCATTCACTGACCTCGGCCAGGACTCGGGTCCTCTGGGCCACGACCCGGCTGGCAAGCTGGTAGCGCTCCCTGCCCTAATGGAGGACAAAGACAAAAGGTGAAAATTAGGTAGCAGCTGGCTTTCTCAGGCAGAAGGGAAGTTTAGGGGCTTCACCTCGCTCAGTTTGGCCTGCGCGTCACGGTACTCGCTGATGACGTCTTCTAGCTGCTTGTTGATGTATTTCTCTCGGCTGGACACCTTCTCCAGTGTCTTACTTATGTCCTCCTGAACTTTGTCCAGGTAGCTCTGAGAAAAACATGATGAGGATACAGGAGACATGATGACACAAAGGGACATCAAGGTCACATGATGCGGACACGTGAGGCGACATGAAGAGACATGATAAGACATAACACGTAGAGACATGTCAGCAGCTTGTTGTGGAGTAGCCCTGTCATGGTAATCAATAAATCAATTAATCAAATGATAAATAAAAGCGTTTAAGTCGCAAATTTTGCCAGACTCGATAAATTGACATGTGCATGCGTGTTTGTTTTCCTCTCTCTTTAGCACATAGGCTGGAAGACAAGAAGGTTCACTCTGCATCTTTCTCTATTGGAATGAATGGAGAGAATGAGCCCTTTTCTCAGCCATTCAACCTCTCTTTGTCCCAGTATGTGGAGGTGGGGCTGCTAGTGAGTTGATACACAGGGAAGTCCGCCAGGTTTGCGTTGGCACAAGTTAGCGTCGTGAGCTACGGTAAATTGAATATGAATGAAGGCACAAAAGTGATGGTGTCGAAGCCAAATACCACAGACCCAGTGTGGGACTATTTCACTTTTAATCAGATTGAACAGGGTTAGTGCATTAACACTGATGAACTTATTGGAAAGTAGTGACGATGACAAAGGGGAATACAAGCAACTTGCATGCGAACCTCAAACACAACCATCCTGTCCAGTTTTCCCAACTGGAGAAAAAAACTACCAGTGGAGGTGCAACAGAACCTTCGTCCGACAGTCAACGCTTACTGAGGTGTTTGATGGCCTTCCTGCTAAGTAATAATGTTCATTATTTATTCAGATATTTACTGTTAGTGTTAGTGTTGATAGAATTAGATAATGTAGTACTGTAGCGTTATTCTATGATTGCGCTGGTTTCGCTTTCACTTTTGCACAGACTGGTTGCCTGGTGGCCTGTCTGTGTGAGGGTGAGGCCGGTGTAACAGACAGGTTACCTGGCAACCTTATCACGCCTCTTGCATGCCTGCACACTAGTATACAACCATGCACTCTTGATTGGCACAAGCACGAACCAGTTAAATGCCAACACATGAATTACATACTGATCCAATCAGGAAGAAGGACACGCCCCTGCATGGGGGTGACTCAAGTATACATTTTTTTTCAGTTTTCATCACTGCCTGCTGCCCCGAGCAAGAGTCCAGCGCTGCATTTGTGACAGCTTGCAGACATTTTTTCACTAAAAGACTTAAATGACAGAAAACTGTGTCCATCTGATCTCTTCTTGGGAAAACCAACCTGAGTGTTTCAATTGTCCATTTTATTTGTTTTGTTTTTATTGTTGTGTGTGCTTTTTATTGCAGTGTTTTTTTCTTAATAGAAACAGAGAGACAAGGTCTATTTTTATTGTTTTTGGTTATGATTGTCATTTTTATTTAAGTTCAATTTTTGCTAAAAGAGAGTGAGAGGAATGTTTCCGCAAATTTTTCAAGTGTCTGAGCATACAAACAAACGACGTGAGCATTCCTTGGATCTCTGTGAGCGCCATCAGACGTGCACACTTGTAGTATCACACCCGTCCAAAACCTGAGAACTTGAGGTAGTCCAACTTCCATTCTGTGATATTTTGTATATGAGTGGGTTCAAAAGGTCAGTAAGGCGTATTTCACAAAGTAGCTTTCTTTTTGGTCCACCTCTAACAAAACAAGCCATGGAACTATCTTATCCAATTAATTATCTAAATCTTGCAGGAAACATGTACATTTCATGTACAAACAACATTTCTTTTCTTTTTTACCATTTATTTTGTTAATTATGTTTACTGTTATTTCCTTTCTGTTTTGCAGCAGCCTGTTCTACTATTTCACTCTGGAAATGTACTTGAAAGTACAAAGTACATACACATTTGTTGTATATGTTTACTTTTGTCTAAATAAAAAATGGAAAAAAATAAAATAAATAAACTGAAAGAAACAACTACCTTCTGGTCCCTTTGGCATCACTCGTGCAAACTTGGTGTGACACTTCCTATATCCTGTAAGCCCGGCCATCAAAATAAAAGCATGCCAGTACCACATGCACGGTTAAGCCACTTTAGTCCACACTTTTTACTTAGAAAACTGTCTCAGAGCAGCCCTCATTTGAAAAAGAAAAAATCCCATCCATACTCAACTCTTGTTCTTTTGTTCCCACAAACTCCGACAACCACTTTAGCTTGGTGCGTGTCCGTGGCCCTGCCCGTTTGTTTCGCTGTTATACAGGAAACAACATTTAGCTCCCCTGCTCCATACGCTAATCTGCAAAACAGCGGCATGTACTAAGTAACACACTGTTAATGAATTGATTGGCTGCGTAAGTAAATACAGGCTCTCATTATTGGCTGGACAGTGTTCGTCTTTGTGTTGTTACCGCTTGTTGTCGCCTGTCACTCATGGAACGGCATTGCAAAATGGTACAGAATAAATTATGTGTTTATTTTATTTACATTTCAGGTTGGACTTTATTTTGTTGCGTAGCAAGGATTTCTTGTGCGCTGAGAACACAAGATCACATTGCGCACGCGCGCATCTTAGAGGGAACGTTGACATAGAGTCCATTTTATTTTCATTGGGTTTTTTGTTTAGTTTATTTTATTTAAAAGCTCTTGACATTCCAATTACAATGTTCAATACTTGTGAGAAATTAAAGTATATTGACCTTGATAAAATGTACTCGCATTGTTATGCCATACAATTAATGAAAAAATGGTCTCAAAAAAGGTTGTCAATAATATCGATTATCAACAATAATTTGCAGGCCAATTATCGTCCAGCAACATTTTTTTTTATTGTGATAGGTCTATTGTGAATTCACTTGGTTTGACAAGAAAGTTTTGAAATTGTGTTTGAGGAGTGTCCTTTGCACAGGACAAACATGTCTTTAGTCATGTCCTAACATTTTCTACCTGGACAACATGAGGGCTATTCCACACAAGAATCCAAAAAGTCCCTCCCTGAACACACCTTGGCCTCTTGGAGTGAGGACTGGATCCCATCCTGGTGCTGGTGCATCTGATCCAAATGGATCCTCCAGTCCTGCAAACACATACAGAAACCACAGCGACCGTGTGAGATTCAAGGATGTAGGAATATAAAGCACACAGATAAATATAAGTTTGCACACCCTTGATTTAGACCATGAAAATGTGTACAGGTAATTAAGGATGTAATGACTTTTTTGTCATCAGTACAGTAGAACGTGTTTTTAGGTTAACATAAAAAAATGCATGCCATCATTTTCCGGTCAGCGAATAATATGGCGCGCGTCTTGTTGTGTTGTTAACACACTGTGTTAACAACACTGTGACTAACTGTGTTCTTAATGTATTTTTAATACTACATCCTATTAGCTTGCCACTATATGAAAACAGGAACCAGATACTGCATCACCCATTTGAGATTATCATTGTTTCACTCTTAAAACTGTCAACACAAAACACGTTTTAATAGTTTTACAGTTAGAGTTTTACATGAATAAAACAATTCTAAATGCATACAGTATAAATGACAAATGAAAGGGATAAATTGACTTGAAAGCTACTTGTACCGTCATTCTTGACGTGACTGTTCTCAAAGACACAATGCGGCAGCAAGATCAACACGGACACCATTTTGTTTTGTCATGAGTTATTTATTGAATTCAATAGTAATAGTGTTTCTCACAGTCTTTATCAAACGCTGGCACTTGCCATTTTCTTTGGCTCCATTTTGGGCTATATCAAGAAATAACTCATGGCAAAACAAAGGTGTTGTCCGTGTCAATCTCGCTGCCACATTGCGTCTTTTGGAACAGTCACGTCAAGAATCATGTCGTCAATGAAGGCAAAAGTAACACTTATATTTCAGATCAAACAAATTAAAATATTAGTCAATGACAACACAACTGAACACAAAATATAGTTTTTAAATTAAACTTATTAAGGGAGAAAAAAAAAATCCAAACCTACATGGCCCTATGTGAAAAAGTGATTCCCCCCCCTCCCCTCGTTAAAACATAAGTTAGCTGAGATTAATTGAGATCTATCAGTCTGGAAAAGGCTATAAAGCCATTTCTAAAGCTTTGGTACTCCAACGAACCACAGTGAGCCATTATGCACAAATGGCGAAAACAGAGAACAGTGGTGATCTTCCCAGCAGTGGCTGGCCAACCAAGAGTGCAGCTACGACTCATCCAAGAGGTTACACAAGACCTCACAACAACAGCCGAAGAACTGCAGGCCTCACTTGCCTCAGTTTTTTTTTTTTTTTGCCTCAGTCAGTGTTCATGACTCCACCATAAGACAGACACTGGGAAAAAACGGCCTGCATGGCAGAGTTCCAAGATGAAAACCGCTGCTGAACATTAAAGGCTTGTCTCAATTTTGCCAGAAAACATCTTGATGATCCTCAAGACCTTTGGGAAAATAGTCCATGGTCTGACGAGACAAAAGTTGAACTTTTTGGAAGGTGTGTCTCATTACATCTGGCATAAAAGTAACAAATTAACGCCGCATTTCAGAAAAAGATCATACCGACAGTAAAATATGGTGGTGGTAGTGTGATGGTGTGGGGCTGTTTTGCTGCTTCAGGACCTGGAAGACTAGCTGTGATAAATAGAACCATGAATTCTGCTGTCTACCAAAAAATACTGAAGGAAGCCATCTGTTCGTGACCTAAAGCTGAAACAAACATGTTCCCCTGATTTAAATCCTACATTTGGGAATGGATGACAAGGGAAGGCCATCAGTTCCAGACAGTTGATGCCCTTTGTGAAGCAATCTGCACCACTTGGAGCAATGTTCCCACTAGCCTCCTGGAAACACTCACATCAAGCATGGCCAAACTAATTTTGGAAGGGATAAACTTAAACTTTTGATCAGCTGATAAACAGCCTTTTTCAGTTTAATTTTTGTTTTCAATAAATTACTTTTTCAAAGTGTTTTTTGTCTCACTCCCCCTTCTTGCTTTTGCATATTGTAGCTCTACTTAAAACCTCATTAAGATCCAAATGTGCAAAATGCAAATTCTAGCTATAATTCTAGCTCTATTTTTCAACTGGTCGCAAGATTTTGATCAGGAGTGTACAGTATCAGCTCTTAAATAAAACTTTTATGAGCTATATTTATCATCAATATATTTGTCCAAACAAATGTACCTTTAGTTGTACCAGGCAGTAAAATGGATCAATAAACTGAAGAAACAAGGGTGGTCTAATAATTTTTTCCACGACTGTAAATCATACAATCACTCAGGCAGTCAAACCCCTCCACCCCAATAAGTTGGTGATTTGTGGAGGAGCAAAATAGAGGAGCGACAATTTAATCTAAAGGCAAAAAGTAACGAATTATGAAATTAAAAAATATGAATGTCTTCATGTTGGAATGCTCTGAAGCGCAGCATAAATTGTCCATTCAATTTCAATGGGAATGTTTTTCATGTAAAATGTGCAATTATGGAAAATGTGTTTTTTGGGAATGTGTCAATAGATCATTAATATGCCATCATGTCCAGTATGAGCTGAGCATTTTGTTGTTGGATTGGTGTGACAAATGTAGACGTCGGACTAATACTTTGTTGTCTGTTCTGATGGTGACTTTGAGCAGTGGCAGGACTCGTTCCACCTCCAGGTTCCACGCGGCCACATCCACCGTGGACTGCAGGATGTTGTCAGGTTTGGCAGCCGTCGCCGCTTCCTGTGGGATGACCAGAGGAAACCTTGTTAAAAGTGGTTACCCAAAATACAATCTGGCCATCAGACAGGTCATGTGAGCGCACAGTGAGACTACTCTTAAGGGTCAGAGCCTCCAAATCCACCAGGTTCTCCTCGTCTTCATCAGGCTCCTCCTGAGCTCATTCCAAATAGACAAGATAAAGTGGTCATATGACTGGATGAAGGCCAAGGTCACCTTCAAACATTGAGGAGAACAAAGAGACTATACACCATGAACTCCTCCACTTTGTTGAGACTCAACTCAGCATCATCCTCCATCACCGACTCTTCTTCTGTGCTCTCAGTCGGGTAGTTAGGCCTGAAATGAACAATACACCGGCATGTCACATCCTGCCATGTGCACATGCATGCACATGCAAACAAATACACACCAGGGCTGTTCAGAATTGAATTGAGAATGACCTCTAAATTCCAATTCTATTCTTGAATTTTAATTGCGGTTGCAAACAGGAAGCAGAATTGCAATTCAAATTCGAATTGAGGGAAGTACAACTTAAATTCGATGAATTTCAAAGAAATTGATGATGCATAATTTAGGTGTATGTAACAATGAAGCTTTACAGTACTGTATATATTTAAAACATGAATTTTATAAAAATATTGCACTGACTTTATGTGCACAATACTTTATTATAGTAGATAGTCAAGTATAGTAATTGTTTTTTTTGTCACAAATTAACATTGAAAACCTACTCAGAAAAAACAGATCATTAAAATTGTAAAAACTTTCAAATAGTTGGATTGGAGGACAGAACAGCACTTCATCCATCTTTATTTGACATTTGTCCTCATTCATTTTGGTGAACCAATTCCCACAACAAATGGAAACCACAGCGCAATCTGAAATTACTCCAGTGCTCCAGTCCACGGTTCCAAAAAAGCTACCTCAAATTTCAAACGGCACCTCCAGGTAAATTTATGGATTTCTAATCTGTAATGTAATCTGTTTTTTTATTTTGATCACAATGGCATGTATTTGCATTGGGAACTGTGAACCAATCAGTAATACATCACACTTTACTCATCACTTGAAACATTGATATGTTGAGAAAGAATTTCTCTGAATTGCATTGAATTCAATTCCACTTCCTGTAATTCAAACTGAAATTCAATTCAACATCCTGTGGAGTGGAGTCCATTTAAATTCATCCCTTGAATTGAATTGAATTCTGAATTTTGCACAGGGCTGATACACACACATATACAGTAGACAAGCACACACATGCACACAAGCACACACATACACAAACATACATAAACACGCACACAAAAATACACACGCATACCTAAATGAGCACACACACGCATGCACATACACAAGGTCAAGGTGAACATCAGCTCACCTTTTAAATGAGAAGCCCCGCCTCCTGAGGGCCTCGTCAGCCAGTTTGTCCAACACAAAGCAGACGTGCTCGCCTGAACCCGACTTCAGTTTGGAAGGCGGAAAGTCCACCTTCAGCCCCTGCCGAGACATTACAACTGTCAACAAATTTGTACCTCCACCAAGAAAAAAAAATTGGGGAGTACAAGATTTATTAGACAGGTGGTGGGCCAAGATAGAAGCCCGCATGATTTAGGGGACATGTTCCATTAAAGACTTTTAAGAGAAGACTTTACAAAAGCTCGAAGCTCCGCCAGGATGTTCGACACGGTGGCAGTGGGCTCGTCATCTTCTTGAGGTTTGGAGAAGCTCCTCCCGCACACATTGATGAGCCAGGCCGCCATGATGGTGAACATGTAGAACTGCTCGCCCGGGTTGGACACCAAGTAAGGACTGGACACAAAGTAATGTCTGCACGGGGGACAACAGACATGAGTATATCAAGACATGACTTCTTTCTTTTATCATATTGTATTCTGATATTGCTAGCTTGCTCACTGTAATGTTGCGGTTATTTCTGTGTTATTTAAGTTATTTATTTACTGTATTATGCTGGAAGAGAGACACTTCCAGACGAACACCATGAATATCAGTTCAGACATTTGCACATTTAATTTTTTTTAATTAAATTTAAAAAAAAAAAAGCTAAAGCTAAAAAGCTAAAAGTATAGCAACCTTCACATCTCACAAAAAGCCCACTACACTGCTTTGTTATTACTGTCCCTTTCATCAGTATCAGTGACCTTGCAGTTATCTGTACTGCATTGTTAGAGTGTTGTGGTTTCAGACGGTCATGTTCAGACCGTCATGTTCAGACCGTCTGAACATGACATGACTCCTGTGTGTACATGGCTGTGTGCAGAGAGGAAAGTTGAGTTTGCTTATGTTTAGTGTGATTGACCAACAGTTGCCAGTTTTGTTTTTGCAATAAAGAGATTGTTGATTGATCACCTCATCATCATTGTTAGAATTTTGAGCTAGAAGGATACAAAATGAACTATATAAACAGGAATAACAAGAGTGGAGATGGGGTGGCTTTGTATGTAGACAAACATCTAAACTACAGAGTCGTTCAAGGCATGCCATTTGCAATTGACAACATTTTCGAGTGTACCTATTGAAATCAGTACAGAAAAGAGCAAAAAAAGCATTAGTGAGTTGTAATATAGAACACCAAAGCACTGAAATGTTCAAAGACCAGATCAAAGCAACCTTCACAGATATCAGCCAAAAACATCTTTGTACGTGGTGACTTCAATACTGATCTTCTGAATCCAAGTAAGCACAAGATAATAGATTACTTCAAGGATACAATGTACAGCCTGAGTCTATATCCTAAAATCACCAGACCAAGCACAATTACAGATCACTGTGCCACGCTAATTAATTATATACTGTATTCACTGCTGTGTTGATAACACGACTAGTGGTCTGCTAATTAATGATGTCAGTGACCATCTTCCAGTGTTTATAATTTACAATGAAAACTACGGAAAGAGAAAGGTGGAAAACAAAAATACATTTCAAAGACTACTAACAGAAGAAAATATTAACGCTTTTAAGAAAGATCTGGAGGAACAAAATTGGGAGTGCGTCTATTGTCAAAATGATGTGGATGAAGCATACAAACACACTGTAAATATTTATATGAAGCTCTTCAATAAGCACTGTCCATTGAGGGAATTGTCTAACAAGAAAACGAGGAGAAATCAACCATTGATGACAAAGAGATTGCAAAATGCTTGTAAAAAAAACAAAACACATTATATAAGAGATTTATTATACAAAAAAATTAAAGCAGAAAATAAGTACAAGACGTACACAAAATATTATTTTAAGACCGTGTAGAGAATATTCTAGGAAACTATTAGACAATAATAAAAACAACATTATAGCAACATAGGGCATCTTAAACAGTATTATCAGGACTGGATCCAAGAAAGCTGATTACCTTCAATATTTTAAACATGGAAATGCCAAAAATGAGGATATGAACGAGGTAGTAGAAATATTCAATAAATACTTTGGACCAAATTTACAAGAAAGGATCCAAAATAACTTGTCAGCAGAAGAAGGTATAGGTATAGGTACTCAAATTATTCGAGGAATCGTTGCACCCCTACTTGAGTGTAAGAAGTAGTAATGTAATGAAGATGAAAAAAAACATTTAAGTTTTAGATCCCGCTCGTAAAACAGGGCAAGATCCACCCCGGCAGCATAGTGCTTCGAGGATGAGTGGCTCTCCACTACGCAGTGTGCAGCGGGAGCTTTACTTTCATTACCTTATCACTTTTCTATGTATTAAAAAGATCACATATAGAATACAGGAATTGAATAAATGTACAGCAACAGATGTGAAACGGGTGGGGTGTAGGATTAAATAAGATTTGCTTATTCCTACTCCTTATGGACATGTGGAACTGTGAATTGTATTATGTGATGTATTCCACTATAACCAGTATGCATGTTCAAATAAAAGTTAAACCATTACCATGCTGGAACTAAGCACTAGCCTACTGTTGGCATTACGATTGGCAATAAGACTTAAAGAGCGCGTCAGACTGTGTGACACCATCAGGACACTATCTTTGTAAAGACAGAATAGTTGATGTTGGACATCATTCGATAGTGCAGGACATAAACATATGCATGCATGTACAGCACATGAATGACATGTATGTCAATAGCGTTGAGGTAGACAGCTTCAAAAGCTTCGTCTTACCTGGACAGAGTCTTCATGTTGTGTTTGGACAGAAGCTCCTCTTCGTAGTTCAACACCTTCAGCTTCTCCAGTAAAGCCTCCATGAGCACAAACACTTGGTGAGGTGCTCCGGGGCCGCGTTCATCCTCCTCACCACGGCGACCGTCGTCCGCCATGGCGACTGGGGATGAGTATTTGAAGGACGAGGATGAACAGAATGTACAAGCTAGCGTTAGCAGGCAGCTAAACGAACACGATTGTTTGCCACCGTTGTCAGGCAACGAGCAGCTAACTAGCTATGTGGCTGACTAGCTAAGAGGCTAATGTTAGGCGCTCACCGTCAGTCATGCCGCACCAGCGAGCTGGTTCTCTTCGGCCCAAGTGGATCTCCACAAAACGTGAAATCACACGCACACACCATCGAGGACGTTAAACCGCTAAAGACTCGACTTACTGTACTCTATTTACGTTTAGCAATAAACTACTAGACCTTCTTCTTCTTCTAACGGCGGATGCAAGCTATATTAGTACACTACCGCCACCCTCCGGATGTGAATGATCGCTATGGCTTACAGGCTATATATCGACAATATACTGTATAAAAAGATACAAAAATGGATTATACCATATTGCTAATTTTAATCGCTTTTATAACTTCTAACAAATATTTTGTAACTTTATGCCCTGATGGAGGCTCCAGCATGCCCCCGCGACCCTAATGAGGAAGAAGCGGTATAGAAAATGGATGGATGGATGGATGCCCTGATGGTTTACTATGGATATCTTTTATGCTGAATGTCTCTCCAAGTCCATGTCCTCTCCATATTATTATATTATATTTATTTCTCTGACGTACCTAGTGCAATTTATAAGAACATGCCCTACTGTCTCAAAAACCTTACCACTGTCACATTTATCACTCTCATGTTTGCGTATTTTTAAGTTTATGGATGAGATCCTGTCTCCTTCCCTTACCCGACTTCCAAGCTCCTCATATACTTGCTCCCAGGTGATGCCCTTAATGCCCAAATATTGAGGTGCACTTTTCACCACAATGGCTGTTTTCTCAGATCTATGATTAGCTTGAAATGTACAGTTCATCACATCTGCCATGAATTACAAGAAATGTTCCTTTTTAACAATTAGAGCAAGGGTCTCAAACTCGCGGCCCATTTGCGGCCCACCAAATCGTATCTTGCGGCCCGCGACTGGACATCAAAGAGTAGTGTAACTGCAACCTGCAACTTCCGGGCAAGCGCAGTGTTACTTACATACTTACAGGGGCAAGTAAACACCAACACTGAACTAACAGTGTTATCACATGGATGTATTCAAGAGTTTTTATTGTCATATGCACAGTAAAACAGGTAGTTCTGCTATGCAATGAAATTCTTGTTCTGTTCGTTCTCCCAAAAAAAGAAAGAAAAACACAAGAAAATATTTTTAGACTTCTTTTGAGGCTTTTAGGAGCTTTTACGAATGGTAATCAGAGCTTACCAATGTACCCCCATCATACCTGGGGCACCATGTTGGCTCATCTTTCCAACATGTGTGTTGTTTCTACAAAATTATCTTTAAAAGTTATTTTTTAAGTTTGCTTTTACGCAGACGTGTTTTTTCCTCCTCCCCTCTCGCCAACCAGCCCCCCACAGTGACATCACGGGGGGGGGGCTCCATACCCAGTGGAAGTTTGCGAGAGGGAGAGAACGTGTGGACTTTTGTCTTCCTTTTTCTTCTTTTTCTCTTGTTGCTGCTCTAAAGGTAAGAAAGGAGATTAATACACGAAACGACAACTTCAATAACTGAATGAGGCCAGCACATTGTCTCGAATGTTCATGCTTGACATTGTTTAACAATTGGATGGAGAAAGTGTATTCAATTGCTTTTACAGTGTTAGCTAAAGTGGTCAATACACACGGTGAACGATGAGGTCAAAACAAGCAAGAAAAACAATAGGATGCTTGCATGTCGACAAGTCGTATGTTTTTCTTATTCACTTTCTCCTACTGGAGTGGTGGGGGACAGCCAGACTACTTTGTGGACGTGTTTATATTCATAGATGGATGTTTGTTTATAGTTTGGCACAAGGACAATTTAATTTTTATCTATAATTGCGCCAACATGGCCGCTCACACGATCATGCATGTGAAGTTTTAGTTTTTTTTTATTAACACATAATAGTTATCATACGGCTTATAAGTCATCATTAGACACACATAACATAATAAGTAATCATCAAGTAGTTTCAAATGAAATGACATATACAGGCCTGAAATTGATGCTTGTAATAAATTATCGCTGTTTCGTGGTTGAAGGACAAAAATATGCATAATTAAGCAAATTGTATGTAGTCTTGCCCTAAATTCAAGATTTTCAAGCGTAAGCATGGCTAAATGATCACAAATACAAATATTAACGCTTTGTGCAGCGTTGAACGAGCCCTCGCACCCCCACGCAACTTGGGGTTCATGTGAGTCGGCTGGCACGCAGACGCAGGACTCATAGCCAGTATCCCTTGTTTGAAAGAAATAGGGGCACCTCGAGCAGATTTTTATGTATTAGCATTTGAGACCAAATATGAGGTGAAAGAAAAATGGTAAAAATACAGTAATAGTCTATCTGTGCGGCATGAGATAAAGTTAGCACACGCACAATGGACATCCGTCAAGTGAGACGGATGTAACAGAGAGAATCTGGACACTTTTCAAAATAAAACATAAAAATGAAATAATGGAAATTATTTTTTCTTTCTGTGTGGCCCGGTACTAAATGACCCACGGCCTGGTACCGGGCCGCGGCCTGGGGTTTGGGGACCATTGTTCTAATGAATTAAAGGACCATTCAGGAATTAACAGAGACTGGTTCGATGATGTATTGTACGGATGGTTTGGTAAATGGAGACATTCAGTACAGTCACTTTTGTTGTCAGTGGCTGTTTGTGTCGTGATCTTGACTACGCATGGATGTTGTTGTGTTCCCATTCTCAGGGGTTGTGTAAACAGGAGGATAATAACTGCTTTGACCAAAGCTGACAAGGGTGGAAGAGAAGGTCCTCCACCGTACCAGTTAAGCATGTATGAGAGCTGTCTCATTAATGGGGAAACAGGTTATAGTTCTTGTAGCCATATCTATGATTCTGTTTAGACCAAATGGTTGTCCACTTTCGAGGCCAAAAGGGGGACTAAAGGGTTTCAATTAATAAAACATGTACTCATTGGATATATTCACATATAGAACAGTTATATGAATAGGTTGAGGTCAGTTTTGGGACAAAGGATGTGGTGTGACTTGGTGAACAACAGCCAGAAAACAGGTTGCATTATAAGATATTAAAAGCAGCAATAAGTCATGATGACCTGCATCTCAGTGAAAAACATCCTTTCAGCTGTATGATAATGTAATAACTTTTATAACCATAGAAAAACAGGAATTATAGCAGAAGAGTATAAGGAGGGATGGATGGTATCCCTTGGGGTGTCATTTTACAGAGGCCACTGATACCTGTATCGCTGTTTTCTGTGTGACATCCTGAGCTCAGAAAATAAAGCTTTGTTAGCACCCGTTTGCCTCTTCACTGCCTCGAACCACTCCACGACCAGACCGAACGAGGAAGGGTGTCGGTCTCTGCAGCCCCTATTTTTAAAATCACAAATATTAAAATTTGCTGATTTAGTAAATTTTTAAACAGCTAAATAATGTATAAAGCTAATAATAACCTATTACCCAAAAATGTCAAAGAATACTTTTTTTTACAAGAGAGGAGAAATATGACCTTAGGGAAAAAGTAAACTTGAAACACTTGCAAGAACAACGCTAAAAACCCACAGCATTTCAGCATGTGGAATCAAATTATGGAACGGCTTGAGTAAGGAACTCAAACAATGCACCACGATGAGCGAATTCAAGAAACAATACAAGGAAGAAGAGTCTTGAACTTGTTTTGTTATCTTTGTCTCTGTTCATTATTATTTATTTATTATTACACTGGTTATTATATATGATTTCTATTTGTTATGAAAAAAACTGAATAATTACACCATCATATTGTTACATTACCTTATCACTCTTTTATGTATTAAAAAATCACATAGGAATTTTGTGTTGCCATAAGATCCTCTGGAGTTTTTCGGAGACCCCCGCTACATAAGGGACTACCAGCACTACCGGCACATATTGCTACAAAATCTTTATCAAGCTAATGCCCGTGCTTGTGATTAAGGAAGATGGAGTCATAGATGTAATTCCAATCGCACTATTAATGTAAGATATTTTAATGACACCCTTATTTGGTTTACACAATTTGACAAATGTGACAAAGAGCGCTTTTATTTTGTAGACCGGAATGCGTTGTGTGTGTTGAGAATGGCAATTGACGATTGATACGCGCTGGGTGCAAGAATAAACGTGCCTCTCGCCTCCTTTTTTACTCAGAACCTGCATGTTGTCAGTAAGCGTTGGAAAATGGTCCTCACATTAAAGCAGTAAAAGGCAAAACAGTGAAAATATACTCATCCTGCCTGATGAGCGCGCGCACAGACACACACACACACACACACACACACACACACACACACACACACTCACAGCTGCACTACCTAAACTAAGCGAACTCCGCTAGCTTCCATTCACGTTCCGTAAAAGAGGCGTTTCCAAGGCCGCTGTTTCGTCATTTTTAGGAGTGTTTGTCCCTATTATAAGGAACCAGAGCGGCACTTCCCGTGCGAGTTCCCTACACCATGACGCAGCAGTCCGGGCACAGTGGGAGGGAACTACCACTGTAGCTACGGAGCCGAATGTCCAACGTCCAACGTGAAACTAACTTCGGCAACCTTTGGGAAAAACAGCCTTTTTGCCTCCTCTTCCAGTAAAGGAAAATGGTCTGGAGGCGCAAAACATGACACAGCTTATAATATATAATGATAATATATAATATATAAATGAAAAGAAAAAATAATTAAACTAACAGAAGTGCAGAGTGCATGTGTAGGCTTACTTTGAAATATTTTAAACATTGAACTATGTCGGCTTTTTTTGAGCTGTTACCATACATGTGTAAAATTAGAAGAAAATGTTTTCAATTTTAATATAAAAAAATCCCATCAGAGTTCACATATCTGCCTATTAGTGCTGTCTGCTCAATATCATTTACATCACTTGACTCATCACAGGCAATCCCAATATACTTGCACTGAATGAATGTCATCAGTTTGCCTACGAGTGATGTTTGTTGCCATTCTATCGGTCCTGTTCTTGACTGTCTTTGCAGGGAGGGGGATTTCTATCATTTTTTCAAAATAATTTCATGTTTAGTTTTTTAATTCAGAGAGTTTGGTTTGGTTTGGTTTAATTTTATTTGAACATGCATGAAGGTTACAATGGAATACATCTCATGAATCATTTCACAGTTCCACATGTCCAAAAGGAGTAGGAAGAAGCAAATCTTATTTAATCCTACCCCCCATCCGTTCCACATGTTGTGCAGTACATATTATTCACTTCCTGTATTCCATGTAATATTATTCCACATAATAATCAGTGTAATAATGAATAAAAAATCAAAACAAGCATGACAGAACATAAATATAATAATCAATATAATAATAAATAAGATGAAGACAAGCATAATAAAGCAAGTTCAAGACTCTTCTGCCTTATATTTAGCAAACACCAACTGCTTGCATTGTTTTTTGAATTCGCTCGTCTTGGTACATTGTTTGAGTTCCTTGCTCAATCCGTTCCATAATTCCGCATTGTTCTCGCATGTAAGTGAGGGAAAGGCTTCTTGAGACGTCATCTGTACTTCTGTGAAGAATGTGTCGGACGTTTCGCTCCTCATCCGAAGAGCTTCGTCAGCGAACTAACAAGTGCTGGTTGCCTAGGCCTTAAATACAGTAAGAGTGGGCGGAATTAGTGTGCCAACACCCTCCTCCTATTGGTTCCTTACACTAAGACTGGGAGGAGTTGTGGTCTAATCCTCTTCTGCCATTAGCACCTCCAATCAAAGGGAAGTGTAGTTTCCTGTAGTTGGGTATGAACGACTCTGATACTGGCTCTTTAGCATCTATTCTTCTGGCTCGGCCCTGGCTCCACTTCATTTGCATGACTAAGAGCTGTGGGTTTTGGTCTCAGTAACCTGCTGAACACAGGGTCCAAATTAAACCTCAAACCACCACTCCGATGTAAAGATGGGTTCTGTTGTTTGACAAAAATAGCTTCCTTTACTCCTCTTTCAAACCATCTGTTTTCTTTGGCCAAAATCTTTACCTCGCTGTCCTCAAAAGAGTGATTGGTTGCTTTAAGGTGTAGATGTACTGCTGATTGAGGCCCACTAGAATTGTCCCTGCGATGTTGATAAAGCCTTTTTTGGAGCATTTGCTTAGTTTCCCCAATGTAGTGCTCTTTGCATTCCTCATCTTTACAGTGGATGGAATAGACCACTTTGCTCTGTTTTTGGTTTGGAGCCTTGTCTTTAGGATGCACTAATTTTTGTCTGTAGCATTGACTCTACCACGTACAATGTAGCTAAATATGTAAAAACAGTCTTATCCCCATTGGTAGGCAACACTGATCATCATATAGAGAACACAAAAGGGTTTGTGGCGAGTATCAAAGACCTCAGATTGGAGCCAGAGGAAACTTTGGTGTCTTATGATGTGACTTCACTTTTCACATCCGTCCCCACCTCAGCAGCAGTCTCGGTGGTGAGGAAGAGACTGCTCGAGGACTCAACTCTGCATCGGAGAACAAAACTTAGTGCTGACCACATCTGCCAATTATTGGAAATTTGCCTTAACACTACATATTTTCAGTTTAGAGGGAAATTTTACAGACAAATTCATGGTTGTGCTATGGGCTCACCAGTCTCACCCATAGTGGCGAATCTGTACATTGGAAGAGATGGAGAAACAGGCTCTCACATCCTTCTCAGGGACAAAACCAAGGCACTGGTTTAGATACGTGGATGACACCTTTGTCATAATCAAAAAACAAGAAATTCAGTCTTTCACAGATCACATCAATGCGGTGGACACCAATATCAAATTTACTCGCAAGGACGCTAAAGAGAACCATCTAGCCTTCTTAGACTGCAAGGTAATTATAGGAGAGGACAGACAGCTACTTACAGAGGTCTTTAGAAAGGCCACACACACTGACCAATACCTGCTTTTTGAATCAAACCATCCACTACAACATAAACTAGGGGTTATTAGGACCCTCCAACATAGAGCGGAACAAATACCAACTAGTGCTGAGGGAAGGAAAAAGGAGACACAACATGTCCAGAGAGCGCTCTCAACCTGTGGGTACCCGCGGTGGGCTTTTAACAAATGTCAAAAGAAGAGAGTAGGGAAAGAAACCCAAAAGCCCACAGAAGCAAAAAGGAGAGGAGTGGTAGTCCCTTATGTAGCGGGGGTCTCCGAAAAACACTAGAGGATCTTATGGCAACACAAAATTCCAACCTATTTTAAACCAGTAAATACCCTGAGACAAAAATTAGTGCATCCTAAAGACAAGACTCCAAACCAAAAACAGAGCAATGTGGTCTATTCCATCCACTGTAAAGATGAGGAATGCAAAGAGCACTACATTGGGGAAACTAAGCAAATGCTCCAAAAAAGGCTTTATCAACATCGCAGGGACAATGCTAGTGGGCCTCAATCAGCAGTACATCTACACCTTAAAGCAACCAATCACTCTTTTGAGGACAGCGAGGTAAAGATTTTGGCCAAAGAAAACAGATGGTTTGAAAGAGGACTAAAGGAAGCTATTTTTGTCAAACAACAGAACCCATCATTGAATCGGAATGGTGGTTTGAGGTTTAATTTGGACCCTGTGTTCAGCAGGTTACTGAGACCAAAACCCACAGCTCTTAGTCTTGCAAATGAGGTGGAGCCAGGTCGAGCCAGAACAATAGATGCTAACGAGCCAGTATCAGAGTCGTTCATACCCAACAGGGAGCTACACTTCCCTTTGATCGGAGGTGCTAATGGCAGGAGAGGGTTAGACCACAACTCCTCCCAGTCTTAGTGTAAGGAACCAATAGGAGGAGGGCGTTGGCACACCAATTCCGCCCACTCTTACTGTATTTAAGGCCTAGGCTACCAGTACTTGTTAGTTCGCTGACGAAGCTCTTCGGATGAGGAGCGAAACGTCCGACACATTCTTCACAGAAGTACAGATGACGTCTGAAGCCTTTCCCTCGTTGGACAACTCCTGTACGACTGAGAGCCTACACAGACGCTCGCATGTAAGTGTTTTTAAGTTTAATTTTTGTCTAAGATCATATTTCTCCTCTCTTATAGAGAAAAACTGTATGACGTTTTTGGGTAACAAGAATAGATGCTGTGATATTTTTATGAATGATTCTTTCATGTATCTGTATTTATATATATATTGTACATTAATCCAATACTAATTACATTATTATTAATTAATAACTAATGTAATATTGTATATTTCATGTATCACCTGTGAACGGCTTCCTCCTCATTATGTTCTCCAGTGCAGCGTGTCAGCTACAACGCTAGCAGCTGTACAGTAGTTGAGTGTGGAGCGTTCATCCACTTCTTGAAAGTATGTTTGCTCTGCTCAACCTTCCATAGTAGTTCCGAAATCACTCCTTTACGCCCATCTGCAGTTGGGTACCTTTCAGAAAAAGCTGAGTGCTTGTTTTGAAAATGTTTAAATTTTCAGTTGTTTGCTAATTTCTCACCACGTATCAAGCACACGGGTGAGTAAGCCAGTGTCATTGGCAGTGAAGGCAAAGGAATACATCCATTCAGAATTAAACTCTTTATTTTTTTCCAACATTTGTATTTTTAGGGACAAATTCATAGTTATGGATAGCTTACCACAGGGGTAGCACACTGTCAAGATGTCTGCTTCGTGTGTCATTATCAGACTGGCACTCATCTTCCTTCACTTGCTCATCCAATCAGCAGTCAGCACGCAGTGTAGCTGCATTCACGGACTTGTGTTAAGTCGGATATTTCATATTCTTTTATTTTAAAAATGCACATTTCCTCCGCTTCGGATGACAGAGCTCGGCGTGGGAGCCGCAACAAGGGGGCTGAAGAGCCTCATACAGCTTCAGAGCCGTGGGTTGCCGACCACTGGCCTAACCGATTACTCCGTAAATTGCAACAACAAGCTTCGGATTAATCGACTAAGAAAATGATCATGATTGTATTTTTGTGTACATTCATTGATTTACTGAAGCTATTTGACAAATATTTAGATTTTTTTATTATCATTTTAACAGAATATTCAAGCAGCAACCTAGCGTTTGTGCATTTACATGGTCTGTCAGTTCAAATCTTCCATTTCTAAATAAAGAGGTGGAAATTAAAAATGTGTGTTTTTATATCAGATTAATCGATTAATCGAAAAAAATTGACCGATTAATCGGTTATTAAAATAATCGTTAGTTGCAGCCCTAATATAGTCGACTAATAGTGTAATATTTTTTTAAGAGCAGAGCTAATTGTGATCCGTACAAATAAACAGCCCTCATTTGCCGCTTTTTCCACCTCAAAGAAACACTTTGATAAACAAATAAACATGGTAGGTATGCAACAACAGTGCCTTCATTTATTTAGTGACACAGAAACCAAGATGTACTGCAAATCTCTTTGTGATAGACGATTCAATTTGAATCTACATATACAGGTTCGACACAATTAAAAAACGATATATTTTAAAAACAGAATAATTCGATACAGATACAGGTCGATGCAGTGTACAAACGATTTGATTCGATTCTATGGTTAATGTTTGTTGATGTACATATTAATCTTACATTATAAAATGAATATACCAATTATATGCAAGTGTCATTCTCACAGTATTTTCTAATGTGTAAAAGAGCACATCATATCCCCAAGCATGCTGTAAGGCAGTGGCAAAAATAAAGTCAACAGAATATCATGTTTATATTGTTTAGACAAAGACAAAAAAAAAGACTTGCTCAATGAACATCTTTTTCATTGATGTCAGGGGGAACTTGCCCCCGACCACCGATGAACTAACAAAATGACACAGAAAACAAGATTTGAGATTTACTCGCGCGAGGAGAGAGAGTCCGTGCCACACTGCAACACTCTCCTGCTCCTTTTATTGTCATAGATGGGCGGTACCACATAGATGGATGTAGTGAGTTCGGTTACGATATCAGTCACAATCAGTTCCGGTAGTGTGTTTATCTCACGCCTGTGGAATGTGTTTTATGTCCTTATACGGCCCATATCTGCCCTGGGCCCACGCATGGGGGGACAACCTTGGTCTTATCTCACATCCCCGGTGCACCCCCTTATCTCAACCGCTTTCTCTCAGTCCACTCACCATACTTATCCAATTCTACAGAATAAACAGAGAGTCACAGTGAATGTTTGATCAACATCAGATAATAAAATATAGAGCATATACATACATTGGTAAGAAAATCCTTAACAGTTGATGGTATCAATATTTTACATTTTATATATTTATACCTGTTACATTTGGAACGTTCAAGTTTTAACATGGGCCGCACGGTGGTCTAGTGGTTAGCATGTTGGCCAACACAGGAACAGCCTGGAGATTGGGAAACCACATTCCAAAAACATGCAGGTTAGCATAATTGGCGACTCTAAATTCTACCATAGGTATGAATGGTTGTTTGTCTATATGTGCCCTGCGATTGGCTGGCGACCAGTCCAGGGTGTACCCCGCCTGTCGCCCGAAGTCAGCTGGGATAGGCTCCAGCATGCCCCCTAATGAGGAGAAGCGGTATTGAAAATGGATCGATGGAAGTTTTAACATGTCTTAATGTTGCTAGAAATAGAAGTGGAGCCACCAAACTACTGTAACTTTCATTGTATACTGTGTGCAATGACAAGAAACATACATACATACTGTACATACATGCATCTGGCCAAAATATAACAATGAAAAAAAACACAATTCTTAACCTTCAGTCAAATGAATAATGCTAAATAAATACATACCCCTTAAGCAATGACACATCTCACAATTAAGTAAATATAAGCATTTGTCACATCAGTGCAATGAAAATTCTGTTTTAGCTTGGAAAGGTAAACAATCCCATACTCAAAATGTCATAACAATGGTAATGATACAACATTTAAGACTGAGCATAGTGAGCACACTCCAGCAATATTTCAAAGTAATCAAGTTACAAAGCAGAAAAGCTACCATACACATCTCTGTCGGTCTGGCTGGTTCTACGTTCCCTATTAATGGGTGAAAAATCCAGCGCTTGGTGAATTCAGTTTGCCCCCTTCTTGAAATTAATCCAAAGACGTTCCAAATGTTGGTGTCCAAATGCCAGCTAGCTAGCTAGCATAATCGCCTCTGTTGGTCTGGCTGGTGACGTTCCGCACCCTTCTTGAAATTAATCCAAGACATTCCATACTTTGCTCGCTATCGGTTGACAGTGTGTTATAAACTTTGCCCTTTACTTTCTGTAGTGATTGTGATGGGAAAATGTATAATTTACAGATATTACTTCAGTTACATGTTATTTGACTATGTACTGTCTGAGAACTCTGACTGTTACATTTCAATACAGGGTGTCTCCATGTAAATTCAATGACGGCAGGTCAGTTGAAGGATCCACCATTGTTTAATCAGACTATCTCTCAGAGGCTGCTTCCTCAGTAAGTACCAGTAGGGGGTCCTGAAAACATCTGTTGACACCAAAGTATTACCTTTTGATGCCACAGACAGAAGGGCATCGGGGAAGGGCTTATTTTCTGTAACAATGTAATTCGTTTGCACACGTGAATTATAGGAGGGTGCAATCAGGAAGTCCTCCTGTGATGTAAGTTCTTTAGACTTACCCTGTAGACAGAGTGGCACCAATAACGTGTCCTTTCTTTCACAATGTAATTCATTTGCATGCTATGTATAAGAGTATAAGAGTTTTAGTCAGGAGGCCAGCCACTCTTGGCCAGACATCTGCAGACTGCAGCCATGCACGCTGTACGTAGGTTTCTGTATGTTGTCTGACCTCTTTTGCAAGAGAAATAAACTGTCTTTACTTCAGGCATTCACTTTTCTTAAGAAATAATTTTTTCCACGACATCATCTTTAACCTTTAACCTTTAACTGTTTCAAAATACTTAAAACCACACTTTGGATTTTTTTGTTTGTTGCCATTATAAAACAATAAGTCCTTTGCTGCCAACAGTCTTCCTAGCGTTCAAAGCTAGCGCTCTACTCAGCTCCTTTGCATTGTGCCACTGAAAAGCAGGCGACTTTATGAATTTGTGGTAAGTATAGTATAGTAAGTATAGGTCTTCTGTTAAACACGTCATTTTCAATTCTTCATTAACATAAATTAGTGAGGTTTTGTATAAAAATAGGCTATTTATAACAAACACAAAGACCTTCTTTATAAAATATGTATGTTGGTACAATCTTTATTGCATGACATTTTTATATGAGTCGACGATGAGATTAATGGTCAAATCAGACTCCTTCGAATCAAATCGTCGACTATTGTAAGACATCCCTAGTAAATAATTGTTTATTTCTCCCAAAATTATCTCTCTATTATTTCTTATTATTATTAGATTATTTTTTAAATGAAGAATTAAAATTAAATAGCAATCAACCGGCAGGTAAATCTCCAATCAATAAAATTCTCAAATAAAAAAAATAAAAATATTTATATAGCATACAGAAAAATGTAAGGATGGGGTGCCACTTTAATGTGTACATTAAAGAGGCTAAAACCCATTCAAGGGTGTAGGTGAGTACATTGTGTTATAAGTTATATAAGCTATGTGTTATACAAAGCAAACTACAGAATTGTCTAATAATATATCTCAGTAGTGTTGTGGACGGCAGTCTGAAAAACACTTTAATGAATTATCGTCAATGTCCACAGTCCCAGAATTCAGTTGATTATTTGAGTATAAACGAACACCCAAGACAAAGTACGTTTTACCAGAACACCCTGTCCTCGTTGAAGTTGGCCTAACACAAAGAAAAAGAGAGCTCTATTTTGTACTGTTTCTCCCCCCTCCCCTCTTTTCTCCAACATTCTTCACGAATGTTGTCTGCTGCTCTCTTATCTGCCTTGACTGTCTGAAACCTGCTCGATGGTCCTTGACCCATCCTGTTTGTTAATTACAGCTGCAGACACCTACGCATTCCCCAGAGGACACAGACTATCCTGACTTACTGATTACAAAAACACAAGCCGAAACTCTTGAGGATTCTCACGGTAGAAAGAACAAAGAACAAGCTGTGTGCCGAAAATGGCCTCTGGGCCACACTTTGGATAGCCCTTGTTTACAGTGTTTTCTTAGGAAGGTGCAAGTGCGACAGTAAGAGTACAATCACTGTGATGATTAGTCTATTTTCAGTCAACTAAATTACCTGAAGTGCAGGGTCAATAGCTGCAGCGTGCAAAACTGTTCTCATCTCTGCTGAATGGTAGCACACTGCTTTCATGTTATGCACTCATCTTTCTGCCTTTATGGAGGTGAAGAGTTCAAAAACAACGTCAGGGCCACAGGCTTGGTGCTTACATAGCTGAGGAGATCTGCAGGGTTCGAGTCACCTGGTGCATTGCCATCACAGTTGAGTGGGGCCACACCACTGCTGTCGCCATTACTCTCAGATACTGTATATACGTACTCTGTTGCCTCGCCTTTTCGTCTGCTTTTAGGCAGACTGTCCCTCACTTGAAATATGTAAAGTGTGGGAAATGGTACATTATGTCGCATGAAGAGCTTTTCGCCAACCTGGACAGGCACGTGCACGCGCACACACACTGTGCATGATGTATACTGAAAACCTGCTGGTCAATAAGGTGGATTGTCCCGCCATGCAGGGCGGACCCAACAGAGCACCGTTACATTTTATTTTTAAAAATATTGTTTTGTTAAAACTTGTTTTCTTATTTTCTACTGTTTACACAATAAGCGTTTGTGGAACACTCAGGAACCCGATGTAGAGCTGCTGTTATTATTGTGAATTAAAAAGTTTAGTTTTGCTGTAAAAGATTTCAGGTGTAGAATAAAAGGTTGAATGACCTGTTTGTCACTCAGTTAATTAATGTAATAATTATGAATCTAGGCTGTTCCATTTTAAGATGGAGAGCTCAAAAGTTTCAAAGGTTTGTTTTTTGACATTTAATTCTTTTTTGTCAATTCATTCAATTTTTTTTTATATTATCATGTGATATACAGAGGATCCCCGTACTTTTTAATGAACAAATTACTTTAAAAAAATTTGTCTCCAAAAATGGGTTGTTTTTTTTCCACAGAAAACTACCCAAAGTAATAATTCAAAAATGTGATAATACAGGTACCCTGCGATTGGCTGGCGACCAGTCCAGGGTGTACCCTGCCTCTCGCCCATAGTCAGCTGGGATAGGCTCCAGCATACCCCCGCAACCCTAATGAAGATTAAGCGGCACAGAAAATGAATGAATGAATAATGCAGGTAAAATGTGCAGCTTACATGTACCACTGTTATCCATACATGTTTATGTCTTTATGCTTCACAGATAAATACACATTTTTAAAATTTTTCACCATTCGCTGGTGGTCCCATAACCCCATTGATATATTTTGTACATGAAAGACACTAAAAGCTGTACAATGTATGTCCAATACATGACAAAGCAAATTAATGTAATATCTAATAACATATCTCATGATCCATCCATCCATCCATTTTCTATGCTGCTTAAGCCTCATTACGGTCGCAGGGGTATGCTGGAGCCTATCCCAGCAGACTTTAGGCGAGAGGCAGGGTACACCCTGGACTGGTCGCCAGCCAACTGCGGCGCACATCTCGACAAACAGGTTAAAAAATAGCAGAAGAGGATGAAGAACTTCCACTGAGTTTGTTGACGTTGTGTCACCTGTTTGAATCTCTTTCAGGGACATTCCCAGGTGGGAGGACGCTATGCAGTCATGCGCCCTGATGAATGGACCATCGTGGCAGGCATCGTCCAACAGAATGAGGAACATGAGCACAAACAACCCCTGGCAGTACGCCGCTCACTCTAATTGGCCATCGTCGCTTCCTGGTCAGGACGGTAGAGGCTACCATGGTGTGTCACATGATTCCCAGTCTGGAAGCCATGGACATCACGGAGAGTTTCATCACAACGCGGGTCAGAACTTGTCAAAGTGGAACAGAAGCATCATTTCCCAGAGTGACGCTGCGGCTCACTGGAAGCAGACGCTGCCCTCGTGGGGGCAGCCAGCAGGCGTCCACAGTCACGATGTTGTCACTGATGCCTTACAGCACAGGACTTCTTTCTACCAAAACATGACCCAACCCCCACCATACCCTAAGAACAACATGGCAACAACCTCGATTTCATGTGGGCGGAGCTTGTTGAGCACCAACGCCTATCAGAGACCTCAACAACACTCACCTTTGACCCCTGTGGTATCTAACAAGATGATGTATTCCCCAGCCACATGTCCCAGTTCTATTTCCATCACTGATGGCAGGACGCAACCAGCGGTTCCCAGTTTGAGAAGAAATATGATGGATTTGGACATCTCTCAGCCATCAACACCTCAACCCCACCGACCACTCCAGAACAACATTCCAGAAATAGTACATTCACAGCAAAGCGAATTGGACTTTTCCAAGACCAGAAGACATCTCCAGTGTCAAATAGCCCACAGGCCTCAAGCAGTTGAACCCCTTTCACCTCTTACTAATAATGGCCACACTTCCTTGGTCTTGCAGCTGCCGTCTCAGAAACACCTGGAGGTCACAAAGCACCAAGACAGAAGTTCCTCGGAAGTGTATCTTCGGGCCACTAAAGGATGTACAGGTTCTAGTCAGGGTTCTGCTGGGTCGTCCTCAGAGGTGACCTTGCAACCAAAGGGCTTGTGTTCGGGTGATACTTTGGGTCAGACAGACAGGAAGATTCCAGAGACCTGGCAAGAGGACACGAAGCAAAGTGAGAGGACAGTACAGTGTCTCCCATCAAAGGCATGGACTATAACAGATTTAAAGGCGCTGGTCGAGAAAACCCAACAAGCTCAGACAAAGTCTCCTGCCACATTTGATATTGATATTTTAATCTCCTTGTTCTGGAAAAATGACATACAGATGCTGGAAAGCCAGCACAAGACACCCTGGTACCAGAATCTCATAAGAGAGATTTCATCCTTCTGCTTCCGGCACTGGACCACGGACTCAGTGGTTCTGACGCAATCACAAAGCAACTTGAATCTCAGAGGTTTTCATGTGCTGCAAGACGGCGAAAAGTACTTGGAGCCGCGCTACACCTCCTCGTGGAGGAACGTCAACGAGAAACTTGACGACATTGATAAAGAATTTGGCTTTGCTGTGAGCTCTGATGATTATTTTCTTGACCCACGCAGCGGCATCTCAGCACCTCCAAATGTTGACAAAGCTGTGAAAGAAGAACGGGAACAAGGAGAACAAGAAGAGGAGCAGGAAGTGGAACAGGAGGAAGATGAAGAAGAGAGGACCTTGCCTGTAGCAGTTGCACATGGCGGTAAAGATGACAGCTACTCCTTCATCATTCAGGTTCTTCCCCAAGAGGAGGCCAAGGCCATCTACGAGAGCTTTCAGCCTACAGGAGACCATCCTGCAAAGGAGCACCTGGAAGGTGCAGAAATGGACCAAGGTGATTCCAGCGGAGATAAGGATCTTTTGGCTGAATCTGAGGTGGAGATGTTCTTTGCTCAGTGGAAAGAAGTAGTTTTGGGCTGCAGTCCAGCCATGAAGGGTCAGGATGATGTGAGCCACACGATCCTGGAAGATGAGGAGGTGGAGCTTGATGGCACCTCCAGCACAGATGAAGGGACTCCATCAGTCAATCCGAATCAGTCTAAGGACGCAACTCCATTCCAACAGGATGATCAAGAGACGAGAAATGTCCCCCAGCAAAGGGCAGACGTCACGTCCAAAGCTTCTCATCCGAAAGAAATGCCAACATTCCAGCAGCGTCATTGCCGCAAGGAGCAGAGGTCCAACAAAAGCAAGATGTTCTGCGTTGGTGCCAAACGTTTAGCTGCTGCCAGAGAGTGGAAGAGAGCGAGACACTCTGCCATCAACGTTCCCCTCCAGAAGAAGCTGAAAACACGAAAGCGTCGTTGTGATCTGGGTTCAACACGCAGGAAAGATTCAGCCAAAAACGCCCAATCTGTTGAGCTGGTTCTCTTTGGCTCTGCCAGACGCAGGCAATACTGGACTTTGCCTATGCCGGCACCTGAGGTGCTCAGTGTAAGTCAAAGGGGGATGAGTGCGGTCAAACAGCGCATTTACCAAGAGTGGAGTTTACCACCAACCAGAATTGAGGGCAGAAGAAGTCAGAAGAGAACTTTCACAGACAGACAGAACAGCGACGACAGGCGGGACGAGCAGAAGCTTTTGCTGGAAACAAAGTTCAGGAAAGACAACAACAAAGTGAGCCTGAAGAAGTGGAGGCTCAGCCCACGACGGCATCAGAGAGAAGGCCTGGTGGCCAAGGTCCAAAGACGGAGACGTCAGGAAGACTGCTGAGCGTCATTCAATTAAGTTCTGAAACGCTTCACAGCCAGAGGTAAGCTTTGGGCGATGCAGTCTTTCTGGAAGAAAGTGACGTTGCTTCTCAGCTTTGTGGTGCCCTGCTGCCCCCTCGTGGCTTAGAGACGCTTTGTAATGGACAATGTAAAGTAACAACTTTTTTCAGCTAAAGCTCACCTGGAAGCCAAAAGACAATCAGAGTAACAAACCAAAAAGTAACAAACCATGCTAATGGCTATCTTGTGAAATGCTAGCACACTTGTAGAATAAAATTAAACTCTGCATGATCATGTTGACGACAAGACACTGAAAGGACAGGCTGGCCTCTTTCTGCTGGAATATTCTGGGATGCTGGAAAGTTCTTGAAGTCCATTTTCTTCCTAAAAGGAATTGTCCTGTATGACTGATATTTACATTTATGTATATTTTTGTACATGTCTATTTTTTACCACTGAATAAAAGTCCTCTTTCATATGTTTTTGTTGCACAAAAAGATTGCCTGTGAATGTTCATGCAGTCATTGGATGGTCAGCTTGTTTTATTTCTTCGTTTTGAATAGAAAGGAAGGACAGGGCATTAGGGCAAAGACAGGGCAAAGACAATCTTTAGTGGAAACACAATTCACTTGTTGAATGTTGTAGTTGACATTAATAAGTTGAAAAATAAGGAAAAGTTTCACTTGGAACATTTTATTGATATTTGTTGTGACCACTAGGGGGCGTCCTACAACTGACTTTGACACAGCGTATACTTTTGCTGTGTCTCAAATGGAATACTTGAGTCCGTACATTCATTAAGTATTGTGAATTGTAAGTGTGTAGCACTGTCCCAAATTGATTACTGTAGTTGTTCACTTACCTAAAATAACGATGCAACAATATTTACCTACTTTTTAATGATGAATTGCAAGCTCTCGAGTTAGTCCTGCCCTTTCCGGTACATAACCAAGATGGCGACTATTGAGGGTGGTAGTTGCCCATCACTACACACTATTTTGCGCGTGCTGCATTTTGCCGTACTTCTTGGTGTGAATGGACTTACGCACTCCAAAGACTAAGTTTAAGTACACAAGTGCACCAATTGAGACACAGCCTTTTGTGTAAAAAAGGCCAAAACACACGCCATCTTACCATGTGTCATCAGGGTACAAAGAGGCCCCGCCCAGGAAGCAAACAACCAGCAGCACTTAAGCCTTCAATGATGCGGCCACACCCCCTGTCTTTTCTAACAGTGGTGTCCCCCGCAAAAGCTAAAGAACAAGTCTGCTAAACGAACTTGAAAGGCAATTTTTTGTAAAAATGGTATAATCATTTTTTATGATTACTGTCCTGACACAGTGATGCTGCAAATAAGGCATGAGAAAGATGTGCTGTTTTTCATCGCCATAATGACAAGGACACCAACAGGTGCCAATCAGACAAGCTCCTCTGTGGTCTAATTTGGTCTATTAATTGTCCTCTACTTTGGCGTCCTTCACCTGCCCCTCCTTCTTGGTGTTGGAGACCACCTCGGTGTAGGCGACCCCCGGGGGCTGGGCGCCCTCCTGACCCCCTTCCTGGCCCTCGGCCACGGCGCGCTCCTTCTTGGTCTTGATACGGAAGGTGTCCTTAGCGGGGGCCTTCTTGGCGATGTTCTCCTTGAGACGTTCTCCGCTCTGTTTGAGGCGCTCTCCAGCCTGGTGCATCTTCTCGCGCCGCTCCGGGGGCATAACCTTCTCTCCCAGGTGGTGGAACTTTGTGCCCAGGTGGTCTTTGGTCTTGCTCATGTTCTCCTTGGAGAAGGCGGCCTTGAGGGTCTCACTGCTCTTCACCATGGACTTCTTGAAGCGGGCTGCTCGAGAGGGGTCCGCCTCCTCCATGCTCAGGTACTCCTCATCTGAGGAGAGGTCGGCCGGAACGTCATAGGCATCGGCCTCCAGCTCCAGAGCCTCCAGGCCCGCCACCTTTGGAGCCTTGGTGATGGCCACCGACGGGACCTCAGCATCCCCCTGAAGACAACACCACGACATCATCATCGTCACCATCTGCTTTTATTCTACTCTGTGACTTCTGCACTGCCTCCTACAGCGTTACAACATCATAAGGAAGCAATCGCAATGACAACCAGGTCTCTTGTGTTTACATTTATATTTCCCTTGCTTTGTTTCAAGTGTAAAATAAAGTGTTGTACCTTTGAGAGGCCTCGAAATGGTAATGGATAGCTTTGACATGCTAGTTGCCGGCTAGCTGACAGCTGGTCAGCATCAGATGAGCTTGATGAAGCTTTAGTCTAGTGAATAATGTTTTAATACTAGCTGGTTAGTGTCGCAACCTGTGATTGGTTGTCATGATGTTGACAGACAGCAGGTGCGGGGGGGGGGGACTGCCTGTCATAATGATCTCAGAATAGAACGCTGTGTCAAAGATCCGCAGCAGCTGTCGGCTTTCCTCTGGTTCAGTCAACATTTGTTTCCATTTCAACTCGCAGTCAAAGAAAACATCAAAGTAGAACATCACTCACTGGATTGAAGACCTCCTCCAAGGGCCAAGCTTCCTAATTCCAATCCTTTTTTGGAACAGAACCTTCTTAGAAATCACAAACATTTAAAGAAGTCGCCTCCTGTCTTTTATTGTGAAAGTGCCATCAGGGTTTGTTCTAGAGCAGTGGCTCTCAACTGGGTTGGCTGCGGGACCCACATCACCCCTCAATGTCAAGCGGTGATCCAAATTATGGACATTTTTCAACTCATTCTGAAATATCTGATATTTAAAGGGACTGTTTGCAACACCTTGTGGCGGCGTAGCAAGCAAAAATCACAGACATTTTTGTCCAGACAAAGACCTGTGCCCCACCAGTTGAGAATCACTGTTCTAGAAGAACACAGACTGGTTCTGCTGAGTTCTCCTGGACTCTTCTTTGAAAAAGAACATAAGCATGAATTAAGCTTTGATGAGCTGTGCTTTTGTTTGGAAAGGACAAAGAGGAAGTGACCTGGTAGATGACCACTCTGAACTTGTTCCTAGTGAGTAGCTGGTCCTGGGCGCTCTCCACCTTCTTGACACGCACGTTCTGCTTGTCCACGCGCGCGCGCACATCCTTGACGTTTGCGCTGACCTTGCGCGTCTTCTGTAGGAGTTTGTCGATGGAGCCGCTGGCGTCGGCATGGTCCTTGGCCAGCTTGAGGACGTCCCCCTGAACACTTTTGATGTTGTCGTCTAGCTCCAGCTGCCGCTCCTCCATGCGGCGCTGGCCTGCCTGCACGTTATCAATGATGCCGGCCACGCGCTCCAGCAGTGACAGGATGCTCAGAGCGCTGATGGGGTTCCCGTCCTCGTCCTCCATCCCAACAATCTCCAGCTTTTCCTGGACGCCGTACTTGACCTGATCCATCCTGCTTTCTGCTGAAGGTTCTCCCGCTTTGGGAATGAGCGGCCGGGAGAGTCCACCACAGAGATCCGCCTCAATGGGACGCAGGGATGAGGGAGGACTCCGCCCCCGCGACCTATCCTCGTTAAAAAATGGAACGTGATCCGGCCTTGGGCCGATGTGTCGGCTGCTAAAAATATAAATCTGTAAGGAGACGCTGGAACATTTTAGGAATGATGGACATCCAAATCCATGTCCCGCTAAAAGCTAGCAGCTGACAAACCTTTATAACCGTCAACACTTTCACTTAAGCCCCCCATCCCCTACTCACCTCAAGACACTAACCAGTTGATTAACTCTGGGACATTTCCAAAAGGACGTCTATTGCTCAGGAATTTGGTTGGTCGTGTTAGCATGCTAGCAGCTAGGAAGACCTTGATGACATCAACAACTTCACAGCAAGCTGTGGCCAAAGGTTATGTCTATGATCAACACAACTTTCCTGTTTGCGATATGTAGCCTAGCAACATGGAACACACACACATTAAAAGTCAAAATTTGACACAGTGCGCCCCCCCCATTAGACATGCGTCGATAACCATACAGCTGAAACCATGTGATCCATGTTGACCACACCCATTTTACAAGTCAGCTGGTAGAGGCTCCTCCCCCTGCCTGTGTTTACAAGACATTCAAGATGAATGACTGATGAATACATGAATGAATTAAAGTCAATTTTAATGATCGAATGAGGAATGTGACTAAATGAATGACCAAATGAAAAATGGCTGAATAACCTGAATTATGAATTTTAATTTTGTAAATATGTAATACATTTGGGGTAATTACTGTAAATACAAGAAAAGTAATCAGTGTAATAATTAATTTTAAACTAAATTTGAATTAAATACAATTAATTAATCATGATTAATCACCACTTGCATCTGTCTGAAATATGCCAACTGTTTTCTATGGAAGCCCATTTCCGCCAAAAAAAAAAATAAAATCCCAATGTAAGTCATAACTATAAAAAGACTAAATTAGGAGATAAGAAAGTCAAAATTATGAGATAGAAAGTCATAATTATGACATAAAAAGTCGAAATTATGAGATACAAACTGCGCATCTGCCGCCTTCTTCCCTGGAGCCTTCGTCGCTTCACTCGGCAAAAATGGCTACACATTTGTGAGCAAGGTGAGTAGTCTTGTGTAAACGTTCGATGTTTGCTGCATGTGTAATGACTTGTCCGCGGTCGCATTCTTGTTTAGTCTTCTGGTGTACTCCAAGCACTATATAGCTTTTACTCAATCAGATAAGTTTAAATACACATTTTGCACATAGTCAGTAGCACAATGTATTCGTCCGTCCGGGACAGACGAGTCAGATAATGACAAACTGTTGCATTTATTATAAATTAAATAGATCACTGTATGCCGTGACCACAACGTATATGTCGGGCTCGTTGCAGGATAGCATGTCCAACAACTTTCACTTTGCGGTCCGGAAACACAAAAACCGTAAACAGAGAGCGTCACTTCCCGCCAGTGTTCCACGAACGAAATGACAAATCACATGGCGTTGCTTAGGACCATCTACTACAGCAAACATGTAAAGCATTACCAGAGACGGTGTATGGTATCGCTTGTAATGCACTCTTACATTCACGAAACTAACAGCGCTATTGGAAAGAAGCTTCCACTGGTAGAACACCAGCTTCTCTGGCTCCCACCTGGCTGTAAAGAGGCAATGCAATGCAATGCAATGGACAAATGAAGTGAAGGAGAGCCCAGCAATACCCACAAATGACCTTGTGTGAAAAAAGACATTGAAAATTTTAACTGTTTGCTCAAGTTGAATCTTGGATACTGGATTTTTGTTGTTATTTTTTACATTTATTTCACATCTTTTATTTCTCTCCACAAATGCATTGTTTTATAATATCATAGAATATAATCAGTTTGTCTCCTATATAAACCACTTCAAGTCAGAGAATATCTGATTATTTATTTATCTATATTTAGAAGGATGCATGACAATAATATGTTACAATAAATGACTGTCCCTTAATTGCCTAGCATCGTAGTAAGTAATCCATACTAATTGCCCTGTGTAATGGATGGCATGATATGATGATGTGTACTACTGTGTATTTTGGTTTTCTTCCACCACATTTTGATGTAGCAGCGCAAATATTTTTGCAATATTTGTAATTTTTGATTGTGTCAACCCACCTTAATACTAACAAATGAGAAATTTCCCAAATAAAAGAGACCTTGGGTCGAGACTGCTTCGCTCATGTAGTAATCTAATGTCCAATATTTTTATGAATTCTGATTTATTATGATATTTGCCTTGTAGGAAGAACTTAATGAGGTTGCATCAACTTGGAATAACCACAGAGGCCAAGTCCACAACTCACAATCACCTCGTGGCCGTCCGTCCGTCCTACATACTGTATACAAGTATATGGGGGCAGAGGCTATTTTCACCCTGTGGACTTGGATAAGGTTCAAGTCGGCCTTGAAGAGTGTGTTTTCAAAGACTTCCCATGTGATGAAGATGTGTTTGATGTCTGTGTGGACTTGATGTCAGGGTACAATCTCAAGATAACAAATGATGTGCATGAAACAGGTGACCTCTATATTAATGTCAGAGAATATATATATTATATTTGGAACTATATACGAAATATGTATACTTTGTTGTCCATTGACTGCAGTGCTTGTCAGAAGTGAATAAAGGTTATCACTTAACTGAATTCATATTTAATTTAATTATTTATGCAAATATTTCAACAATCACATCATACAAAGCTGCATGTTTTTCTAACTGCTATTTAATTAAACATGCGACAGCAGGGAACTTTTAATAACTGTCATGTGATCCTTTAATGGATGCTGCTGAAAGTCAGTTAAATCGATGTCAAAATCAGAAAGGCTCCCTTCTGTATTTTCTCCTCCTGGAAAAAGCAACTGCACAGCCATTTCAATCAAGTTCTGTTTTTCAAAATCCTTCTGGACAGCCACTTTTCTGGATCCACCTCCTTTTTTGGTGCGCACCTGCACAAATGTCCCTTCTCTGAAATGCAACCATCCCATCTCAATTTTTCTTTGATTCTTCTGAACATTCTTGGAAAGGGCATTATGCTTCTTTCTCAGGCATGACATGACCCACTTTGTTTCTTGTGAGCTTTCCTCTAAGTCTCTCAAAAACCTTGGACTTCCTACTACCGGATTCTTTTCCATTTCGTATGCAGCTTCCAAAAACAGCCACCCAATCACCGTAGAATTGCAGATATTCTTTCAACCGGTCATCAGACATGAGTTGTATGACACTGGAATCAGTCTAAAATTAAGATAGATTTGATGAATCCTTAGGTCAAGCGCGTTACATTATAAGCAACCAGTGTATACAGCAACCAGAAATGATCTTTATTAATCTTTAAAACTTCAAAAGCATGTTTGTGATACTTGTCAAAATGAACCGTTCCCTATGTACAGTATAACAAATATCTTGTCCTGTTCCATTCGCTGTAGGTCCTCCTCAGACAAGTGCCGAGCCCTCAAGTAGTCCACTAACTCATGACTTTTTTCTCATAATTATGACTTTTTAATCGAACAATTTCGACTTTGTATCTCATAATTATGAGTTTTTATCTCATAATTATGACTTACCATTGGGATTTTTTTTTTTTAGTGGCGGAAGTAGGCTTCCATAGAAATGGGCTTCCATATAATTAGGACTTGCCATTGGAATCTTTTTTTTTTCAAATGCAAAACAGGCTACCATACTTATGCTTATTCAACTGTAAATATAATCATATTTTTGTTAAAATAAATGAATCATTACATGTGCCCTGCGATTGGCTGGCGACCAGACCAGGGTGTACCCCGCGTCTCGCCCGAAGTCAGCTGGGACATGCTCCAGCATGCCCGCGACCCTAATGAGGGTAAGCGGCATAGAAGATGGATGGATAAATGAATCATTACTGAACAAGAAGTTTCATTGTCTGAATTATGTCTTAGTGCACTTACAGTAGGGGTGCCCATTACGTTGATCGCAAGCGACTGGTCGATCGCCAAGGTAGTTTGGGTCAATCGCATAAACGTCACTTTGTAGATGTCATATGACGTCAGTCAGCTGACATTAAGCTCCCTTCCTGATTCGCTCTTCCTCTCCTGCGGCAATGGTGAACAGATCCTGAGATACTGAAGTTCATGTTGACTTGTAACGTGCATGCTGAAAAAGTGTATTATATATATTTTCTATTTTCATAGTCGGAGATAGATCTTTGGGACTTGGTCATTTAAAAATCATTTTAAAATTAGCTCGCAGGCTGAAAAAGTGTGACCACCCCGACTTCGAGAATACTGAATACGCAATAATGATGGATAAATGAATGTGAGTGAATAGATGTGTGCTTGAATGATAGAGCAGAGAGCAATACTTAACCATCAGGTACAATATGTGTTTGTTTAAAAAGAAAGTATTTTATTAATTCCAAAAGTGTGTATACATGCAGAACAGGTCAACAAGTCAAAGACTTTCTAGTCACGTTAAGACACGTCCACAAGACAAGACAAGATGGGGGGAGGGTTGCTGGTGATGCTGTGAAATCCAAAGAAACCTAATGGTTTATGTCCATGAAAAGACATTGTGGACTCTCCCAGCATGTCCTAAGAGCTACAGTACACAAGAACAAAGACATGATGTGATTGTCACTTCTTTAAAGTTTGTGCTTTTGGCCAAAATGGAGCTAAGCTAATGCATGGCCTCTTTAAAAGGTGCTAGCGGCCAAGCTAGCTGTTTCCTCTTTTAAGCTAGTCACAATAACACCAGTTAGCATGACTGCTAACCCAAAAGTTGAATGGATCTGTTTTCAATTAGCAGCCATCTTTCAGTGCATATGTTCAAGACTGGATGCTATTAGCTAATTAGCATCTTAAGGATAAATCGTCTTCAAAGTAAGCAGACAAATAAGGTGTTAATTGACGCAAACAAAAAAAGAAATAGTGCTTTTGTTTTACCTTTAACGTGTGGATATGTTAGGGCAACATAGAGCGCCTCCTGATGGACAGCCAGAGGACTTATTCCATTTCATTTTTTAATCACAAAAAAAATCCAAGTTTGCCTTATGAGCATTAACTCATTCAATACCAAAGACGTATTTATACGTCTTTTACGGTTTTTGCATGAGAGGCAAAAAGAGATGATGATGCAACTGCACGGTAAAAGATGTCACTTTTAAAGCAGTTTTAAGCCATAAAAAGAGCCAAAAGGTGTCAGAAGTGCATTTGATAAGAGCTCGGCATGGGTCTTTTGCATGTACAAACACACTCGACAGCAAGGAGGAAGTGAAAGAGCATTGAGGAGTGTAGCGTGCAGAAGGTTACGCATTATAGGGAAATTTTAACGCATGCACACGCACACAGTTTAGTTCCAAATGTGAAATTGGAAATAGTCCATGGTGTTATATTTGGAAATAAATTGTTAGTTTGATGTAAAACAACCTTTTTTGTATTGTTTATGTTGCGGTTGTAGGCAAAAGTTGATTTACTGAATGATTTTATTAAGTAACCTATATAAGTAGATTTTACAATAACTGTTTGCATTGATATTTATTGATTTAATTATTAGTTGAGTGCCTTAAAAAGAGTACAGTATAGATATAACTGTTTAATCAATTAATCCAATAAATGTAGTGAGTGATTACAAGTAGTTTATAGACATAATGATTTATTAAATAACTAGCTGTGTAGATGAACAACTGTTTAACTGTGTCAAAGGTTAACTTGTAATAATAGTGAAGTGCTCACACATGGTATACAATCAGCCGAAGGCCAGCCAGCATCAGCAGCCAGATATGGTCACAGAATGTAGCCAAAACAACTAAGTGTAATCACCTGCTGCATCACACACGCTTCATCAAAGAATCTGGGAGAAAGTTATCTTTGGAGAGACTGGCGCCAATGGTCTGAGCAAAAAAATTATAAAGAGGCAGAGGGGACCATCGAGTGGGACTGTTTCTCTTCCTTCGGTGCTCCGTAGCTGCAAAATTATTTGTGAATGTGAATGGTTGTTTGTCTATATGTGCCCTGCGATTGGCTGGGGACCAGTCCAGGGTGTACCCCGCCTGTCGCCCGAAGTCAGCTGGGATAGGCTCCAGCATACAGTACCATCGCGACCCTAATGAGGAAAAGCGGCATAGAAAATGGATGAATGGATGCGTCCTTTGACCTTTAGTAGGCTGTGGAGAATTTAATCTCCAACATGGTTTAGTTGTTGAGTTATATGAGCTGTCACAAAAGCAAAAGAAATGTGTCAAAGTAACTGATATTTTCCTGAAACTTACCTATGTTCTACTGCTGATTACTAAAGAACGGAAAAAGGAAGAAACAAACTTTTTTTTTGATGAAAGACGAGAGTCTAATCGTTGTTTTGGCGGGTTCCATGTTTATACAGCCATAGAACACAATATTGCCGGTACTGAAGGGGTTGTCTTTTGAAAAATGGCTGGGATTGAATGAGTTAATATTGGGTCACGTTCCAAATAAAGTTACAATCAAGCAAGGCGACAGTGTGGGTGAAAATAAAAGCTGCTTTTGAGGACGCTCCAAGGACACAAGGGAAACTTGACACCAGCTGTCATGCCAACAAAGTCACAGCAATCATAGGAAATGATAAATATTATTATTACAATGTCATTCACTGCTGCTCAACATTCCAGAAGGATCCAAAAAAGTCTAAACATTCCACAAAGTTGTCCGCATGGTGACGGTCCAAAGAGCGAAGACAGCATAAGTTCTTCCTCCATGACAAAACGATTCTTGTAAAAAAAAAAAAAAAAAAAAAGATGGCGGTTATACCATCCGAGAGTTTGTGTCTGAGGATGAGAAGTGTCCCCCCACGTTGTGTTTGTGGCGACGTCCCCCACGCTTGTTTTTGGGACATTTCCTGAAGGGACACACACGCAGGTCATTTTTGGGTGTCTTTTTCAAATAACATTCTACTTCCTGTTGTTTCATATGACTGTCCAACTCACCTGGTGATGCACATCACCACAGCAACGATGATGGCAATCTGCACGGCACCGATGACGGAGGCGATTAGGACGTAATGCAGCTTCTGTCCACTAGGGACTACATAGAGGACGTTGAAGTGCTGAAGCTCGTCACAGCGAGCGCCTTTGTAGCCCGACTCACACCTACAAGTCACAACCATTACAACACAAACATTAAACACGATAGTTCATTATAAATACACTTTAAACACGTAGTTCATTATATATGCACATTAAAACATGCACATTACAGACTAGATTTCATTATATGCAGTAAAACATGTACAGTCAAACCTGTCTTAGCGGCCACCTTTATAGAACAGCCACCTCCCTAAAGCAGCCACTGAAAAATCCCCCCCAGCAAATTTACATGTTATAGACCCTGTGTATAGCAGTCACCTGTCCAACGCGGCCAGCGGCCACCCATTTTGTCTCCCTTGGTCAATATCTGACTGCATATAGCGGCCAAATTACCAACTCAAGTAGAAGCTTCATGCACGAAAAAGTTTAGTTTTTCAATCAATGAAGCCGTCGTGTGTAGACTTTAATTACTGAGTCCTAGCTCAGTCACAATCATTCACAAGATCCACACAAACTGTCAGTTGTTCCACACAAAAAAGCCGTCTTCTTTTGAGCTTGCTATTTCCTGGTCAAACATGTAACTTTAAGAGCTTTTGCACCAAAACATTACCGCAAAGTAGGCTAGGAACAGGACGTGCTCCCAGCGACGCTACAATAAAAAAAAAAAACATACGCTAGCATGCATGCGGCAGCGGGAGCAAAACTGAGTTCGGTTGTACGTAATTGAAGTATTTTAGAATGTACTCACGTTATTTTTGATCAACCTCATCCACAAATCCATCAAAGTCCTCATCTTCTGTATTCGACACAAAAAAAGCCGTCTTCTTTTCCGTTCGCTACTAGTCTGTTAACTTGTCAGTGTAATTCAGCTCCGAAGCAAAGAAGGAAACTTCTCCTGTTGCTTCTGCCAACTTTATTTATTGAACGCGGCCACCAGACAGCAGCTCAGAACACACACACATCTCTCAGCATCGTCTCTCCTTCCTGCTTGCCCACAAGGCAAAGGTTAAACAAGCCTCACTACATAGCTGTCCCGGCAATGCCTGTAAGAAATGACACCGTTTATTTCCTGGTGTGCACTGGTCAATACTGTAATGCCGCTTGTTATGGGGAGGGAGAGACTCACGTCGCCAATGCACTTTAATGGCTTTATTAACAGCGGAGAACACTGCAGGACTTTACATCCACGCCAACATAAACACACTTCCCAACTCTCTCAAAACTCACAGCTAGCACTGAGCCTAGCTCTCCTGCTCGGGACGCCCACCGTCACTTCCCGTCACTTCCTGATGAACTAAAGCTGTAATGACACTGCCGTATAAAAAGTAAAATATAAAAAACAAGCGTAAGACATTACTAGCACAGCTTTGTTCTGTGGGTCGTGGATATATTCTATCAGTTATTATTAAGCCTCTAGCTTCCTTTTAGTAAGTAAAAACCTTGGCTATGATTGCACTACATTGTCAAGTAGACCTACAAAGTACACTTGGAAGAACAAGAGGTGAATAAATGTATTGCAACTGATGTGAAACTGATGAGGGGTAGGATTAAATAAGCTTTGCTTCTTCCTACTCCTTTTTGGACATGCAAAATTGTGAATTGTACTATGTGATGTGCTACTGTTTGACTCATGCATGTTCAGGATTAAAACCATGAACCATGATAATAACAAGCCTAGTAGTGCTGTACAACTTTTATCCGCAGTCCACAGTGCCCTCTACTGGTCAACATTATTATTATTATTTTTTTTTCCCTCCTTTTTTTTCTTTTTTTTCCTCTACTGGTCAACATTCAAACTGGATGCCAACCTGTCTATAGAGGCCACCTGTCTATAGCGGCCACTTTTACAGACTCCCTCTAGTGGCCGCTATAGACAAGTTTGACTGTACATTATAAACCATGGGTACAGTAAACATGATATATGTTAGGGATGCTCCGATCGATCGGCCACCAATTAGCATCGTCCGTTTTACGTAAAAAACACGTGATCAGCCTAAGCTGACGAATGCCTTTCAAAGCTGATCATAAAAACCCTACATGTGTCCTGTGTCAGGCCGGAATGTGCTGTGTGTGTTGAGAATGGCAATTGACGGTTGATACGCGCTGGGTGCAAGAATAAATTAATAAATAATTTTTCACTCCGAACCTGCACGTCCTCAGTGGGAAATGTAAAATGGTCCAAACGTTAAAGCAGTAAAACACAACACGGTGAAAATATACTCATCCAGCCTGAGTGGCGCGCACACACACACACACACACACACACACAAACACACACACACACACACACACAGCTGCACTAGCTAAACTAAGCGAACCCCGCTAGCTTCCACTCATGCTCCGTTACAGAGGAGTTTCCAAGGTTTTTCGCTGCCGTTTCGACATGTTTAGTAGTATTTGTGCGGTCCGTTTTATGAGCGGCACCTCCCGTGCGAGCTCCCTATACCATGATGCTCCGCTGTAGCTACGGAGCCGAATGTCCAACGTGAAACTAACTTCACTACGGTACACCCCGAACATGTCTGCATGGTGGTGTTGCGTTTTCTTTTTCTTGCAGGTGGCGCCAGTTGAGTGGCAACCAACTTTGAGGCGCATTACTGGGAGCACCATGTTGGAGTGTGGCTCACAGTTACAAACGTGACACGGCCCAATCTCGTGGCGGAAGCCAATATTGTCCAATCTTCACAAATACAGTGGATCGGCAGCCGATCCTGATCCTGAAGATCGGATTGGGACATCCCTATACCACATCCATAAAGAAGTATTTTTTTTGTTGTTTTCCTAATACCTCCTGTTGTGGACTATTGTTCTCTGTTTGAGTAATGTAGTTTGATCAAGCCTTTTCTAATATCCCAGACTACAAAATAAATAATAAAAGTATGTATTATTGGTGTTGACATCGGATCGATATCGGTATTCAAGGTTACAAGATTGGTATTGTATTGGAAGTGAAAAAGTTGTATCGGACACCTGTTTTTTCTGTGCTCTAACTACAAAAATATTCCATTTATAAAGAAAGAATCCGATTTCGCGGAAATTCACTTATCACGGTTGTGTCTGGAACCAATTAACCATGATAAACAAGTGATTATTGACGTCATGTCATGTCATGTGCACACCTGCAGGTGGCGATGTTGTAGTGAAGTTCACATCGTCCGTGAAGACAAAATCCAGCGTAGGCATCACCGCAGGCCGTGGCCACACCGCCGTAGAAGCCATCTCCATGCTCCAAACCCTTGGTTTCTGCAAAATGGACACGTGTCACCTGACAGGACAGGAAGGCATGTCAAATGTCAGCGTGGACTCACCCAGGACATTTACTTTGAAAGGACTGCCATTGTCCTTCCTCCCCACTTTGTCTTTGTCAGCTGACAACATACATACATACACAGACACATACACACTCAGGGACACAATCAACAAGAAGCACAAGGAGACAGAGGGGTCAGGGGTCAGAGTTGAAAGGACAGACCGCGACAGCGCCCCAGGTGTTCCACATCGATCTGCTCCTGCTTCATGCAGGAAGCTTCGCGCACCAAACACGGACTGTTGTAGGAGTTGCCATCTGTGGCACACACGGGGTTCTCGTTGTGACCGCTGCAGTCGATGTTACAGATGCACCTGAGGTCACAGGTCCAATCTCTGGTCACGACTAACGCTGCGGTATCCCTAACCCCTGGACACTAATGCATACCACTGGGGGTCTTCATCTTTGATGCAATGACTCACCAGACGTCTTCGGAGTCTTCATCACATTCTGCTCCGTATTTACACGTGCTGCACTTGGAGAACTTCTTGCTAATGTCAGAACCAGAACCTTCATCATCTGAGAGGAGGACCAATAAAAGCTGCTGAAAACACTTAGACATGTTTGGAGGAGACACAGAAACAATGGAAAGAAGAACTCACCATCCGGATCCCCTGAACCCGAACCAGGATCTGTGAAGACATCAAGAAGGAAGTCACTGTTCTTCCACCTGAACTTTGTGTTGGATTGTTGTGGCTCCAGCACAGAGCTACTATCAAGTACGGAGAACCTCCCACTATAAACACTTTACTTCAACAACATGTGAGAGCCCTGAAGGACTCACCAGCAGAACACGGGCCGTCCGCCACTCTGGAGATGAGCCTCTGCTGTTTGCAGGACGCCTGGCGCCGGTAGCACTCGTTCTGGTACGTGTCTCCGTTGGAGCCGCACACAGGGACGTAGTTCTTGTGGCACTGCAAAGTCCAGTATGAGCTGAGAGATCAGCTAACACGATTCAATCGGACCAGCACCGTCACACACAACCAACCTGGAACTGACACACACACTTGAGCTGAGAGCCGTCGTCTCTGCAGACGCCTCCAAACCTGCACGTGGACTCGTCACACACTCTCAGGTCGCTCTTCTTCTCTGACACGCCTGAACAAGAACAAGAAGGGACACCAGTGTTGTGTCTCAAATGGAATACTTGCATCAGTACACTTCAATAAGTATACTGTGTACACTGTGTACTTAGTTCCTGAGTGTGTGAATTTTGACAGGTTTTCCCAAATCCATTCCAGTCATTGTACACCAGTGACGTGCTGTCAGGGGAGGCTCTCCTCCATTGAATTGTATTATAAATACATTTTCTGTGTGATTCCAATTGTTTTTAACATTTTCTTAAGTAAAAATTTCTGAATTTGCAGATTTCCTGATCAAATACAAGGAAGAACACTAACCACTAACGTGAGGCCACCGTGAACAAGCTCTCAGTTTATTTAGATTTAGATTTAGATGTAGATTGGCTGAATAATTTCTAAACTGTCTTTCAGGAACGACAAACTGAATACAATTTCTAAAAAATGACCTACTGTTCTTGAGAAAAAAAAACTCTGCTAGCTCAATACTCCAAAGAGGTTCATTTGGTGTATCATTCATACATTCTAAGTAGTTCTTTTTTACAGACCAGGGTTAGCTAGTTCGTCATACATGACAGTTTCACGTTGTCGTTGTCTTCTTGCCAGTGAAGGCAGGGGTACGTCGCCATCTGCTGTTCGACTTCTTTGGGACCACATCCCAGGTGTAAGAGAGTAAAAAGGCCTCCTCGGTTATGGTCCGGTTATGGGCAAGTTTCCATATTTAAATTGCCTCTTTCATCCAGTACTTTCTCAGGCAGCAATGAGAAAACACAATATAAACACACCAGTAAAACCATATTAAAAACTCTGACAATTATTAGTCCACCCAAAAGATAAAATATAGCCGGAACAAAAATGTCATATACAAAATACCCAGGGAGGGAATAAGGAAAAAGGAACATAGGACAGAGTGTGAGAATGAAAACTGTGAGGACATGCACAGCAACCACACACATAGGAGAGCAGAAACAACTCAAATCCGCCATTTCTGATTATTGCAAAAGAGAAAACCACATTATGGATTGGATTGGAGCAAACATCATTGGGACAGGGGACAGCAAACACCACCGCTGGATCAAAGAGGCAACTGAAATACAGAAACGTGCCCACAGGACCATAGACCGGGACGAGGGGGCCTTTTTACTCTCTCACACCTGGGATGTGGTCCTAAAGAAGTTGGACAGCAGGTGGAGCTGTCGCCCTGCCTTCACTGGCAGGCAGACAGCGCCAACATCTGTAAATTCTGTTCTGGAGATAACGCAAAAGACCTAATAAAAAAATCACAGGTGAATTAACCATACTAAAAAGATGGTTTGTTAAAAACAGACTCCCTGAACCTAAGTAAAACTACAATAATGCTATTTGGTAAATGCAAATACAAATTGACGGTGTGGATATTGACAGGGTGAACGAAAATACATTTCTCAGGGTCATAATACATGATAATATGAACTGGAAATCTCATATTAAAAATATACAACATAAAGTAGCAAGAAATACCTCAATACTGAATAAAGCAAAATTGTTTCTGATCCAAAAATCACTCCAGACTCTCTATTGCTCTCTGGTATTACCAGATCTAACTTATTGTGTGGAGATATGGGGGAATAACTATAAAAGTACACTTCACTCACAAACTGTACTACAATAAGGTCAGTTAGGATAATTCACAATGCCGCATATAGAAAACATACAAACCAAAAAGCAAACAAAGCCTCATTTAGAGCTACGCAATTCTTGATCGTGAAAAAGTTTTCAGAAGAGGAAGTTGTCAAAGAAGCAATGATGCTAATTGCTAAAACTGTACTTGAAGATGAGAAATATGAGACCGATGTAATCTCCACTCTCTCCGGTGTTCAACTAGGGGCAACTACAATGTGTAGGGCAAAACTAATTAACTGAGTGGGTAAATAATTATTTACAATTACATTTTAGAATAACTGTTTGCATTGATGTCTATTGATTGAATTATTGTCCAGTGCCTTAAAATAAGTACAGTATAGCTTTACTGCTTAATCAATTAATCTAATAATTTAGTGAATTATTACAAGTAGTTTATAGAAATGCTTTATTAAATAATTAGCTGAGTAGATGAACATCTGTTTAAGTGTGTCAAAGGTTAAACAGAACTAGTGTGGTGCTCACACATAGTGTACAAACAGCTTGCACCAGCCAGGGCCAGCAGCCAGATATGGTCCAGAGTGTAGTCAAAACAACTCGGCACTATCACCGGTTGGCGTCACACTACTTCGTCAAGGAATCCGTGAGAAAGTTACCGTTGGAGAGACTGGCGCCAATGGTCGGAGCAAAACAAGTAGAAAACGGAAGATGGGACTATCAATCGAGACTCTCTCTCATCAGCTGGAGAGGCAGGGGACCGGTGCATGAGACGGCGTCTAGAGCTTCGTAAACTGCGAAAGATATTATGTCTGACTTATTTTTCAATACATTTTGTAAATCTAATTTAGTGTGTGAGTCTTCTTTCCTTCTCATAACTGGATATTAACAAACAAGTAAGGGGGATGCGAAATTGGCTCAATTAAATTTCCAGAGTGGTCCTTTCACCTTTAGTAGGTTGTGAAGAATTTCATCTCCAACAAATGCTAAGAAGAGTGTCGGCAATGTTTTACATGATTTATTATTTGTACAAACATGTTGCAAAGTAGTTCGTTATTTGAGAAAAAATGTTAGTGGCTTGTGAAAATGGGATATTGTGATTTCCTATGATCTGCTGTAAAAGTGATCATTTGAAAATGTTCAATTTGAAAAACACTTGCACTTAGAGAAAACATAGAAATAAAGTGTTGCATATTGATATTTATCTTTCTTTTTTTATTAAATCATTGTTGATATTTATTGTGCAAAATCATGAACATGATCAGCTTATGGAAATCATTAATTATTCATAACTACACATAGTTAAAGGTAAATTGAGCAAATTGTCTATTTCAGAAGTGTGTATCAAACTGGTAGCCCTTAGCATTAATCAGTACCCCAGAAGTAGCGATCTGTTTCAAAAAGGTTGGTGGCCCCGGTTTACAATCTCTGTTAGTTCATTCGGTGGAGCATGTTCATCTCAGGGCGTGGATTGGACCTCCACATTGGGTGCTTCAGAAGTTTCGTAGATTCTTCTTAAAAATGTCGTTCTAGTGCCAACTCTATCTTAAAAATAATCAGCAACAGGCTGAAAACATTGCCATCGAAATACAGTACACCAAAACATACCCAATTCCCATATGACCACAATTACGGCGTTCCATACCAGAGACCGTCTTTAGGCTTTCAATCAACATCTTGTTCCAGGCTGATTACGAAGTTCTCAGCCATGACTGAAACTGTAGCTGCTTCTGTTACATAAGAAATGTGTTCGGTTGCAGAATTTCTCAAATGTCTTTCGGGAACACCCACTGAATACAGTCATCCCTTGTTTATCACGGTTAAATGGCTAATTAATTCATATTTGAAAAACTCCGATAGAGCGAGAAAGCGAGGTTTGAACCGCCATGAAACGAGGGATGACTGTACATACTGTAGAAATGCCATAAGGGAGGCATTTGCATTACCGATGCATCCTGAAGGGGTGGGGGCGTGCGTGAGCTAGAAGGTAGCTCTTGTCACTGACTTCCTTCCGCAGAGGAAAAGCCAGTGTTGTTTTGTGTTTTTTTCCTTTTTTTTCCTTCAAATGCATCCAGTATATGTTTATGCTCTGCTGAATGAATGAATGAATTTGACTGCCAAGATGGAGGATTATATACCTAAACTCATCATGAGGTGACCCGACTCAACATACAAAGTATCAGAACCTTTCCTGGAGAAGGAAAGGCTGCATGTACTTCATATACAAGATAATAACAAATGTGTTTCAGTTTATTAAAAAGATAGAAGTATCTGAAGTAGTATCTGAAAAAATTTTATAAAACATTTTTTAACCAAAGCAAATTATTCTATTTGGTTATCCTTTTCATGAGCAACCTGTATCATATCATGAATTTCTCTGTACCAGGGATGCTACACAAGGAATGCTCTCTGCACACTGAGTACAGCTCAGTACATCTCTCACGCTGAACAGACTTGCCTTGACATAGAGTATATGGTTAAAGTCATGCATATGTATGTTTACCCATGCCACAAATAGTGGGTTGTTTGTCAAGTTGACGTACACCAGTTTCAAGGAAAGTATGTGTGTCAGAATCTTTATCATGCATTGCGTGTCCCGTGTCTGTAGCAATGTGATGATCCGAGCTCGATATAAAGTTGTCTGGTACAGTTCTCCTCCATCTAGTAGTCTGTAATTCATTGTGTCCAATGTTCATGGCTATACTACCACTGTATTAACATAAAAAACACCAAAGGTGCAGTGCCTCACCAGCCATGAACCTCACCGCTCATCACTGTTGTAGACTTACAGGAAATGGCGATCACAGTCAGTAAATTTAATATGTATATTTAACACACACTTCATCTTCTCTCCTTTTTAATGGTGTACTGCAACCACTCGAGTTAACATTTAGTGTGACAAACATGCGAAAAAAAAATCTGGAAGGGGGAAAACACTTTTTCACACCACTGATTTTACCGTATATATATATATACTTTTATATATAGACTTTCCTTAGGGCCTATGTAACAAAAATCTCTTGTTAAAAATCATCGACTGTCTGTGCATGTAGGTGTGTGTGTGTGCGTATGCTTTCTAGTGTGGCATGCAGCGAATCGAACACAGCATGAAGGAGAGAGTTTGCAGCCAATTAGCCGAGAGCTCTCAGCATGACGAGCAGACGGGATCAGGTGGATATTTGGAATAAATGCGAAGATTAAATGTGAGGATTCCTCTAAAAGCGTTTTAGAAGAATTATACCTGCGTTCTTTGAGTCGACCAGCAGGGGGCGACTCCACTGCTGTCACCAAAACACTGATTGAATGCTGACATATGGGAAACAACCCAAGTGTCTGTCAGTGGATGTTACCCAAACACCACAAAGATGATGAGCAACAACCTCCTGGTGATGAGACAATAGCCTCTAGTCATTTGTCTCACTTAACATATTAGCATGTTTACATCGTGTTGTATTGAAAACAACAACATTTCTCCTCCTCAAGCTTGTCGATGCTTTGAAGAAAAGCACCGAAATAGTGGCTGAAGTCAAACTAATCACCATGGTTCATTCTGTCAGTGCTCAGCAGGTCGGCAGTCTAGCTGCATGCTAATGGCAGCATGCTAATGGCAGCATGCAGAGGATCAATGAGGAGAAGAGTGCTATGAGCTGTGAAAGAAAAGATGGCCGTGTGATCGATGGCGGCTGCAGCAAGGACAACACATTCCAGCATGAATGATGAACACGTGTGCATCCATGCATATATGTATAACAGCACTTACAGCGTACATGTGTAGTAGTATTTACAGTAGTATACATGTATAGTTGTATTGATGTGTAGTGTACATGCACATACATTGATTTGTTCGTGGTGGCCCACGCCAAATAAACTCGGACCGGCAAAAACAGACTTGGCGCTACTTGTTTGCCATAGCACATAAACACATAACCATGCATCATATATTTACAATGTACATGTATAGTTGTTTTACATGTGTAGTAGTATTTACAGTAGCATACATGTATATTAGTATTTACAGTGTACATGTCTAGCAGTAGAAGATGAAAGCGAGAATGACAACAATGACTAAGACAGAACGTGTTTCAAGTCATCCTCACCTTTGACCTGTCAGCAGCACACAGGAAGTGCCCCAACACCCCATTCTAAACATTGACAGTGAAGTCTTTCAAGATGAAAGGACGCCAGCTGGGCGTCACCTTCGGGCTCACCTGAATGCCTGCAGGCCACTACGCACCTGCACAGCCCTCATGTCACATGACCTGAGTCTCCTCCAACAGGAAGTAAGACGACAAACCATAAGAATAAAAGCCAACTTCAGCTAAACGTGACACCGTAAAGACTAGCAACTCCACAGCCCCGCCCACCTCGCAGGGTCACATGGAAACATCTGGAAGGTCACGGGATGGCTCCCATGGATGCACACAGCTGAGGTGAAAGGTCATCAGTGTGTTTCTCTGAGCATCAAAAGTGAGCATTAAAACATTTCCTGTTGGACAAGTAGACAAGTAGAAATCACGTGACGTCACTTGACATCACGAGATGGTTGCATGTCTGATGAAGCTCAATGTGGACCTCATCAATGCTTGCGTCTCCATGGTGACACTAACACTTGACGGTACGATTTTTAAACTGATCTAACATTAATCTTGTCATTTCAAACATTATTAACTGAACTTGATCACCTTGGTAAATAAGTGCACCTAATCAAGTGGACAATCATTCACATCACACCACGCGCGTGCACGAGCCAAGAGTGCAGGAGGCTGCGTCATCGTGAGAACATCATTCTAGCGATGCATCTTCATCGTCATCATTATCATCATCTTACCTGCAGCACAGTCTTTGTTTTTACATTCTCCGCCCTGAGGTTGATAGGATGCACGCGCCTCGGGCACGTCGAGCAGCACCGACAACACGCACGCGGACACGAGGCACCGGAGCACCGTGCCTGACGCCATCATGGAGGAAGGTACGGGGAGGAAGACGGAGACACCTTCAGGAAGCACAGCGGACGCTGCGTGGAAGCATCCTTGCTGTCCTCAGCCAGCGTGCGCGTCTTCCTGCGGGATGGACGCTCGTCCTCCGGCCGGTGGAGGAGGTGGATGAGGAGGAGGTGTCTGCCACCACAACAAAGACCAGGAGGAGCAGACACGCTGCTCACGTGACTGGAAGACAAATTCGCCCCCAGCGCCACTCCCACCAGGGCTGTGTCAATTGGATATGAAGGCCAGGGGCAAACACTTGATGCATTCCCCCCACCCCAGCCCATCATAAGACTAGTGCTAAGACAGTGTTGAGATGTTCACACATCATGATCCAGCAGGAGCCAGTTCTCAGTGCACTTCTTGTGTCACATTTGCTGGTTAGCATGGTTGCCATGGTTATCGTGCACATGTTCAAGAACTGGCTTCAGCTCAGGACTGGAGGGTTCCAGACTCCATCACACTCTGCTGACAAATGCTCCCTCAGATCATATCCACATTTGGAATGAAGGTCCAGTCAGCTTCTAGAACAGGGGTCACCAACACAGTGCCCGCGGGCACCAGGTCGCCCTCCACGACCACATGAGGTGCCCGCAGGCCTGCTTTTCATTCAGGTTTTCAGTTAATAATGTGAGCACACTAGAAAGAAATGTATTGTGAAACATAAAATGTGAGTGGTGGATACCAGCATTTTGTGAATGTTTTGGTAAAACAAGCATATTTGATTTGTTTGGGGTTGAAATAAGGTATGAAAATTATTTCTACAAAAATGAGTAGCTTGTGGCCATTTTCATTTTCTAAAAGTAGCTCTCACAAGAAAAAACGTTGGTGACCCCTGTTGTATAATGTCTTTTCTAGACTAGAAATGAATGAATTCAAGATGCCAGGTAAATTCAACCCCTGGTGGTCGACTTCCATGCTGCTGCGCAGTCCATATGCCGACAGTTAGTGAAAACATTTTATCACGAAGTCCGTGAGCCATGTATAATGAAGTACACACACGGGTAGGTTTACTACGTTCAACATGGCAGCCACCATTCATGGACCAGTGTTTCGGTGCTCTTCTCCTCTTCTAAGGAGGATGTGCTGTAATCATCACGGCTTTCCTGTCAATGATCGGACCTTCAAGAAACAATCAGAACCAGAAGCAGCTGACCAACCTAGAACCTTCCAGCATGTCATCTTCGTGTCCTGAGGTTTCATTTACACTGCTAATCTTCATGCTGCCCACTTTGAAGCTCTAAACAAAATCTCAGATTATTCAGGCACCATATGTCCCACTGGTCCTGCTGACTCGGCACCAGCCAGGCCGATTATGCCATCGTGCGCTGTATGTTTTGTTTGGGGGGGTTGATGGTAGCATGCAGACCACCATCTGTAGATGCTCGGCCTTCTCCGCTGCCCCCAGCAGAGAAAAGCACAGATAATCCCAGGCGTCTTGCAGGGGTCGAGGCGGGAGGTCGTAGTTCATCTTTCGGTAATTGTCACACCAGCGCCCCCTGTTCAGAAAACATGAATGACCTTCTTCACCAGCAACATGGGGTCACAGAGGTTGCGACCTCCTTCCTGTAACTCATGCCTAGTCTCAAATTAAGGGACAAGAACAAGCACATTGGTCCAAAGTGTTTAGAACCAATGGAACCATGTGAACATCAACTAGACCAGGACCCCTCAATCGGCGGATAGGCCGGTTTACGGCCCCCGAACTTTTATTTATTAACTATTATTCCTTCTCTATAGGTTTTGTTTGGGTCAGCGGGCATATACCGGGACTTGTCTCCATGCCAACGATACACAGACAGCCTGTTACTGTGTCAAACAAGAGTTCAGTTTGGCTTGCAATTTTTTTACTTTCACTTTTATTTTGGGAGCAGTTTGCATATCAACATTTGGCCAGCTGTTTGAAGCCTCGATTGTACGAAAATGGCATGTTGCAAGTTCACTGCTAAAAAAAAAAGTGGACAGTGAAAATTGGTAATTTAACATTTTCATTCATTCTCCCTCCAAGGAGCACAGGACTTCAGTGGCAGACCTACGTGGTGGCCAATGGTGGTCGTGGCCACCACTGATCGCTCTCCAGCCACCCCACTGGCCACCCCCATGGCTGGGGGACAATTTTGACAAACACGGCTCTGTGGTGCAGAACCATAGTTCTGCCTAACCACCTTTTCCGATGCTCAGGCGCATTTCACTGAAGTACACAACTTTCCGCGGGAGGAGAGCAGAAGAGAACTGCCTATTTTATGGAGGAGCTATCCTTAAAACGCCGTCTCACATGAACTGCAAGCGGTAGGTAAGTTTTCCATGATTACTTTGGTCGGATCCAGTCGAATTTTCTCACTTTGTTCACTTTGATTTAAGTTCTGAAGCGTTTCAGACACAGACATCTGAGCATATTTTTGTTCATTCCAGTGTAACTACATCTGCTGTGCATATTGCACTGACTTGTTTGGTGAAGAAAAATGCTTCTAAAGCGTGTGTATCTGCAAATATTTCTGTGCATGTGAACAATCTGAAGAATAATTTGAACTATACTACTCAAAAAAATAAAGGGAACACTAAAATATCACATCTTAGATCTAAATTAATGAAATATTCTGATTAAATATTTTGGTCTTTACATGGTTTAATGTGCTGACAACAAATTCACACAAAAATTATCAACTGAAATCAAATTTATTAACCCACGCAGGTCTGGATTTGGAGTCACACTCAAAATTAAAGTGGAAAAAGACACCACCTGTCGTCTATTCCATTTGCTCAACAGCATGTGAAATTGATTGTCAAACTGTGTTGCTTCCAAAGTGGACAGTTTGAATAACGGCGCAACAGTTTTGACTGAGTGTGAATTGAGTGTTCTCTTTATTTTTTTGAGCAGTGTATTTTAGTATTATGGCAAAACATACTAAAGATGAGAGTGTGTTGTTGGTTAGACCAAAATCTGGTAATATAAATAAATGAAGCGTGTGCTGTTTGGGCCAAAAGTTTGATTTTGATCATGCTATACTGTATGTAGTTTTGGATACAGTGCTTCATTTTGCAGGATGGATGAAGTACTTCAAAGTTTGGGTGTGTGGTTTTGTAAATTGTAAAGCGAGCATAGTTGCAAAATTGTGTTTTAGCAATTGGAAAAAACTGTCAAATTCCAGGAGCTGTGATGGAGAAACAGCATTATGAACTAAGCATCTGTTTGTTTCTGAGACATTTCCTCAGTATTCAGAGGTAAGAACTAAATGCACTGAAATGATTTTCATATCAAGCTATTGCAAGCAATTTTGTTCTAGTCACATTTATGACACAATAACAAAAAGCTCACTACAAGTGGCATGTATTTTGAGTTCTGTATGCCCGAGAAGTCATTCTCAAATGCATAAATAATGAAATAATACATGACTTAAGTTGTTTCAGTTCGCTCTCTCTCCTGACTCTACAAATTGGATGACCCAGCCTTGCTCACTGGGTCTTTTTGACTATCAAGGTACACAGACATACTTATCGGTAGCAGTCAACTTTTAACTCCGGTCTGTCACTTCAAGGCGTCTGTGTGAAACATAAACAACAATAACCATTCCTATTGTTACGGAAGTAATTGACATAGTGTTTGAAGGCAAGTGAAAAAAGGAAATGACAGGTAAAATTAAGCAAATTCCACAAAAAACAGACATACTGAAGTACTCGCTTGTGATCTAGTAAAGCAGACGCAAAAATGCAGAGTGCATTTTCCTAGCTGTGGATGAGTCCACTGACACCACTGATGGTATTTGTGTGGTCATATGATGAGTCAAAAAGGGAGTTTGTTGAAGATGCGTTGAGTATTTTGAGGGGCACCGCCAGGAATTCTGAGCAACGTGAAAAAAAAATCCCCCCTTGGAAACTTTCCGCCCTATATGGGGCCCCTGGCATAATGTGATGAGAAAAAGCTCAAATGTTGCTAGCAATAACTAATAATAACTAGGGATGTCAAATGCTAATAAAAAAATCTGATTAATCACAGTTTTCAAATCAATTAATCATGACAAATCACCAATTGCAACTATGTCTGAGGTATGCCCATTAGACAGGACAGGATTATATATTTGCATGTTTTAACAGCTCCAAATTAACTGAAAATTTCAATCAAGCTAAATGAAAATCTATTTACCTAACACTAGCTTCTTTAATAGTAGCAGAACATTTTAATTACACTTTAATCGTGTTATGATGAGCAATGAGAGGTTGCATTCAAAGACATCACGTAGTTGAATTCAGATGTTTTGAGTTTATTTTGTGGGATTTCCGAGCATGCTTAAATGTAGCAAATTGTACTTCCACATTAAGAGTTGCAAAGTGAGTGATAAGAATATCCACTTATTGTTTTTCTTTGTCTTTCTGTTTATTTAGACCACACATACAGTGTGTGTGTCCATGAATGCATTTTGCGGTAGTCAAGTGACAATGAGGAAGTGTCGTTCCGGACTATAAGCGTGTTTGTTTGGAGTTGGAGATACATATACTGTCAAAACTTATTTTTTTAGTCTACCCCCCTAAATAGCACTAAATAGAACTAGAACAGGCCCAACAGCAGTGACCTCACAAATGTTGTAGGTCTTGCCAGATGAGAGGAAGCTGTTCTACCCAACACCACCACACAGTATGTTTAATACATGCAGGACATGTTCCAGGTGGACTTGAGTCTGACTCAAAGGGGTCAGGCTGATCAGGATCAGAAGGCGCTCAGTTGGCGGACCAACGAGTCTCAACTGATAAAGACGACTCTTTAATTGGCTCAGATGGGACAACTGGAGGTGCACTCAGACTGAAATAAAGAACAGAAGGTGGATTTCCTCTCGATCCACTTAGGAGAATCTGTCTTGTTTAAGCTATTTATTTGCTCCCTCATGTCTTCTTGTCCACACAGTGAACATTTACTACAGTATATATTATATTAACTACCTACAGCATAGTGCATAAACATGACAAGTTTAATATTAAACAATGTGTAACAACTAGGTGACCTATGTGAAATATAAACATCAGAAAGGAGCATGAGGGTGATATGAAATGATATGAGAATGATGGAGTCTAATCAAATGTAAATTGTGAAGTAAAATTGACACAAAGCCTGAAAATAAACAAGAAAAGAATGACTTTTAAACTGGACACAGGCACAGACTGCAATGCAATGTCAGTCAAAGCATTTAATGAAGTGGATGTCAGAAGTATAGGCCCCAAGTGAGTAAAAGAAAATGTGTTGCTTTCTTTGGACAGTTGACATGTGAACTCAAGGCCAAAAGTATAGTCTTGACTTTGAAATCACACAACATACATAATAACATGTTAAAAAGGGTTCAGCAATGGGCACAATAATTAGCTAATTAATGAAATAATTAATTAATTACATTAATCATTAAATAAATAATTAAATACATAAACAAATAAATAAATCATTAAATAAATAGTCAAATAATTAATTAAATAGTGAAATAATTATATATGGTTTTACATTAAATGAAGTGGTATTTTAATTATTTAATGACACATTTAATAACATACTTTACTTAAAGATGAATTTATTAATTTAATTAATTAATTACACATTTACTTATTTAAATATTTATTTATTGATGTAATTAATTCATGACACATTGAATTAATTATTTAAAGGTTTATTTATTGATTGAATTAATCAATGGCACATTTAATTCATTATTTAAAGACTTATTTAATTAATTAATTAATTACACATTTAATTATTTTTTATGATTTATTTATTGATTTAATAATCTAATTACACATTTTTTAACAATATCTTTATTTTATTTTATTTTTTAAAAAAAACAAAACACCAACACCAACAAAACACATGACATTATGTACATCACACAACTCCACATGGTGTAGGTGGCTGTGCACCCCATTGCTTAATGTAGTCCAGTAAAGGTTTCCGCATATCTTCAAAGTCCTCTGTCCTCCCCCGAGTGACATAAGTCACTTTTTTCAATATGACATAGCTTGTCATATTGTCATAGATTCATTGATGGTACAGCCTTTTTTTTCCCAGAATAGTGCTATCAGTGTCCTGGCCTGCAGGAGTCCAAAGTCAATCAAGGTTGATTTATGTAAACAAACCACGAAATCTTTTGGGTTGATCCCCAATACAAAAACTTTTGCTTGGTGAGGTACATTGTTTCCAACGATTTTGGACATGGTCTGGCCCACTTCCTTCCAATATGTTTGTATTTTAGGACATTCCCAAATACAGTGAAGTTTGTTTTTGGGCTTTGAGACATGCTCTGTTCCAATCTTCCTCTAATATATTCTCCTCAAAGTCAGAGTTCCACACTTCTAACTTGTCAGTAGAGGACTCATCATCATAAGATACCAAAGTTGAATAAAACAAACAAATTTGACCATGTAATGACACATTTAATTAATTATTTAAAGATTTATTTATTTAATTTTGCCCCATTTGGTCCTCCATATCACCCATGTAATGTTCTGCACCTGCAGGTGTGTGATGTTATGTCACACATGGGTCACACACGGGTCACACACAGACAGATAGGTTTTCCACAGCTAAAACAACCTGGAGTGAAAGTGTGTGCAACATGTGTTCAGCACATTGAAAAAATATCATAATGATAAGTTTATGCTTGATCAATTGTACCCATCAAATTAGGGGTCATGTAATGTGAAACCATAAATACAACTATACATTTTTTTTTATAACAAACACTGAATGGGTCAAATTAATCCCATAGGAGGGTTAAGTGATTAAATATGCTTTCTTTACATGTACATAGAAGCAGATTAACATTCTGTAAATGAGTGAGAGGTCTCACGTGAGTTGAACATTTTTATCATTTGAATTTTACAATATTCCACTCTGTCACGGGTTATCTACATGTTATTTATATAAGTTGTGTTTGTTGGTCTAAACGTGTTTGTCTTTAAGGATAAGATAAACCTAGTACGTTGAGCTCCAGCTGGTGGGAAGCTAAAGCTGTGACCGTCATCATCCTCATGTGTTTTTTTAAAGTAGTTTGTCTGATGGGTGTGTTTTTACTGGTAGACAAACATAATGTTTGCTAAACAGCCCGATTGTTGGCGTGAACGTGCAACGTGTCAAATAACTTATGTCCACAGCTAACAAACTAACCACTAATAACTAACAACAGTCAACAACACGCTTGTGTCTCAAGTGGTGATCGCTTCAATAAAACTCGTGAAAGCATACCAACAATTTTTAATAATAATAATAATACATTTTATTTATAGAGGGCTTTTCAAAAACTCGAAGACGCTCTACATGGTAAAAGCAAACAAACACAAGTGTACATAATAGCAAAATAACCAGTTAGCAGGTTGTAAATAGTTTAGTTTTACATGTTGAAGTGGTATGAGCTGGAAAATGACAGATAGCAACGTTGACTCCACTGAAGTGGTTGATATTATTGTCAGCCAATCACAACGCGACCGTTGCCTTGGCACTGCCCCCTTCATTCTCCATCGTCTCTTCGATTTCCCGCAGTTCTTGAAGGCAAACCAAGACCTGAGCAGTTATCGAAATACTTTGGATCGAGAGACGCCAAGCAGAGGCACCAAGCAGCGGAGACGAACGTAGCGGCTATTTCGCACGTAAGCTGGTTCCGATAGTCTAAATGCTCGTTTTAGACCGCATTGCCAGCCGCAGACGAAACATGGCGGCGAGGGCGGCTCGTTTCCGGGTTGAGAGCCTTTGTGCACACGGCACTGGGCTGGTGCCGAGCGCATAAAACAACGTGCTTGTGTTTATATGCTGACGGCGGGAACGAATTTGACGTCTGACAGTCACACTGCCCTCCAGATGTACACAAAATGTTATTTTGTTCACATTTACTGGCAAATGTGAGGGAGGCCGAGCGAGGGCCCGCGGCCACCCTGCTGTGAAGTGCAGTGGAAATTAAACACTGGAGCTAGCACTATGCTAACGGACCTATCTTACTGAGGACGTGAGGATACTTTAGACATAATCGCAATATGTGCGTCTACTTGCTAAAAATGCATGAATCACATTTACAAGTGTCTTTCTACTGAGGATGAGCAGCCGCTTTAGTCTAATAATTGGACGCCAGGCTCTACACAGAAAGAGTGCGGTGTAAAATCTGTTCACCACCATTACGTTTTTTATTAATTCTAGCGCTTTAGGTCCTCTTTTATTTTGAAAGTATGTTGTTCATTTCATGGCGCAAAATGACACTTGATATCTGGACACTTGATATGTGGTCATCTCCAATAATAACTTTCAATGTTTCATCGCAGATTAGGTACAGAAGGACAACCAAAATGTCACATGTCTAAAAAAAAAAAAAAAATGTTTGTGAGCTTTTCATGTGACATCCTCCCTGCTGTGCTGCAGAGATGTTTTCTGAGGACTCGTGGCGGCTCATAGTGGTCCTGTTGTTCCTCCTCACCGTGTCCTTGTTGGCTGGAGACAGGTTGGTCGCTTCGGAATGCAGCACGCCCTCTGTGCACGTTCTCTCAGCTGGGATGGACATACAGAGAGCGGAGCAGAACCAGAAACGACATCTGGAGGCTCTGTTCAATAGGTGAGCACATTCACGGACCGACAAAGTCATCAGAGTACAGAAGCTAAGCCAGACTTAGGGGGTATACGGCAAAAGTGGCTCAACAAATCCGGTCTTTGTGCTCAAGATGCAGCTCAACAAAATGTAAGTTCCCAAACAAAGTTAAATGGTACTGCAACGGTCGTTATCAACTTACTTTGTCAAGTCCAGTTCTCGGCTTTGTGCTCAGTGCGCGTTCACATAAAAAGGTGTGTTTGATGCCATATTATGCTATTTCCGCTCAAAAGCAAAGCGATCCCAGCCAGTGTATTTTACACAAGATGAACAAGTGATTATTATAGAGAATTATGAGGAGTTGAAAAAGATTATTACTGCCAAAAGCAACACTGTCGCCACCAGTAGATCGAGGGAGGACCACTAGCAGAATAATGCCAAGCGTGTAATTGCACAAGTTTAACACTGATTATTGTACTAATACCCTACTGGTCTCTTCTATTATCAACGCTCAACATTGCACAACTTTGACATATTAACACTTATCCATTTAAAAAATAAATAAATTGGCGCATCAACTGTCTTTTTTTATCTTTAAAATATGTCTATTGTTTTCAAATTTTACTGCTCTAAATTATAAAATACTGTATCTCATTGTGACCACGAGACAGCGGTGTTGACGTGTTTTGTGGCAACCTTTTTCCTTTGTGTCTATTTCTTTTTTTTGTTAGAATAAAGAAGTGATTTGTTGCAGTTGATTTATGCCTCAAAGTTTTTATTCCTCCAGCAAATATTGTAATATAAGAAGACTAATGGGCTGAGTACTCATGCAAGGACTGCTGTGACATATACATCGGCCGAGTTTATATTTCATATTGCATTTTATTCCTGATGCTCCCCTCAAAATGTGAGCAAATATAGCACATTCTCTCAGCTGAAAATCTATATCTGTTATGGAGAATTTAATCAGGGAATGCTAGCGAATCAGTGTGACCTCAAAGTAGCCACTCGTGCCGTAGTGCTGCCCGAATTGCCCGTAGTGCTCCCATGTCCACCGGGTTCTCAATAAATGATGACACCATCTTTGAATGAAACAGCAGTACTTACATAGCCAATTTTAAGTGTGGACATAACCTGGTTAGGACGAGGTTATGAGTTTAGCTTAAGTTACCATGGTGATATAGATGCTTTAAAAGAGCGCTGCCTTCGTTGAACCGGCAAGCCTGGCTTTACACTCGACACACCTTGCTCACCCACTAAACTCGCTTTACAGTATACCCCCTTAGTCTCTGTTCCACTGACTCACATGTTGAGCGATATTTTAGGTATGGACAAAATGGGACCATTTCCCTGGCGGGCCTGAAGCTCCTCCTCCATAGTGTGGGCTTGGACCGCGTGAGGAGCGTGACCACACAACACCACCATCATCACAATGACCATGACCATGACCATGACCATGGCACATCGCATGAACCCTCTGACAGTTCCAGAGAGCGTCAGAGGCGGAGCACGGATGATGTTCAGGAGGCTGATGCCAACTCACAGTTTGTCAGCAACGCCTCTGAAGTTCAACTGCTTGCCAGAAGTCAGACACACGCAGTGGGAAACCGCTCGGATGACCGTGATCACAGGGATGATGACGGTCATGAATATCATGATCATGATGGCCACGCTAAGGCGCATGAAGATGGCCACACTCATGATCACATTGATGACCATGCCCATGACCATCATGATCATGAGGATAACCAGGTCCATAATTATCACGACTTGACAGGTGGCCACATGGACCAGGATATTGAGGTGCGTCCACAGGTCACGTTAGCTTCGCAGCTGTCAGTCACCATAGCAACAAGTTTACATGTGGTTGTCTCGTCGTCAGTGTCTGAACGCCTCCAGTATCCTCTCCTCACATGGGATGACACAGGAGGGGGGCGTGACCCTGGCTGACTTCACATACCTCTGTCCCGCCCTCCTCCACCAGATAGACGCTGGTGCCTGCATCCTCCACAAAGGCAGCGGTGAGTTTCAGTATGTGGGCCGTGAGGCGGCGCCACCTGACAAATGTTTGTTTCCTCTTCAGACCAGACACATCGTGGACTCGATCAAAGCAGCAAGGACATCTCAACAGGTGAGCTTGTCAGTGCAATGTGGTGTTTGCACACCCCGCTAACCCGAGTGTTTTGCGTGTGGCAGCGTGGCTCGGCGGCTTTGTGTCCATTAGCATCATCAGCCTCCTATCGCTGCTGGGTGTCGTCCTCATCCCTCTCATGAACAGAGTCTTCTTCAAGTTCCTCCTCAGCTTCCTGGTGGCGCTGGCTGTCGGCACGCTCAGTGGCGATGCATTCCTGCACCTCATCCCTCATGTGAGTGTTCACCAGGCAGCATCTTTTTTCCTGGTTTTCACATCATGTGGGCAACCCTGCTCTTGTCCTCTAGTCTCAAGGCGGACACCAGCACCAACATTCAGGGCTGAAGCATGCGCACGGAGAAGACCTGGACGCCGTGTGGAAAGGTCTAACGGCTCTTGGTGGTGTCTACTTCATGTTTCTCATTGAACACTTCCTCACACTGGGAAAAATGTACAAGGATAAAAAACAGAAGGTCAGAGGGATGTTTGTCATTGTCATGGTTTAGTGTTGACACACACACACACACACACACACATACACACACGTGTTTGCTGTGTGCAGATGCAGAAGAAGCAGAACCACAAGGCAGACCCAGAGAAGCAGCTCGCTCTGGAGGATGACAACATGCTGACAAGCCAAGGTAAAATCACGTGATGACCATGTGACCTGCTTCTTATTCAGGAAGTGGCTTGAGACGCTCGTCTCGTCCCCCAACAGATACGGAGACCAATGGTGGCGGAGTTTTCGCCGATCGTGCAGACGCAGAGGACGACGGAGTGGCAGAGGAGGAACAAGTGATGCTGCAGGCGTCGGCGACATCAGCGCATGGTTACACGGCCGACGACTGCGAGAACAAATGCCACTCCCACTTCCATGACACCGTGGGCCAGGCAGACAGCTTACATCACCATCACCACGACTACCACCACATCCTACACCACCACCACTCCCAGAACCACCACCCTCACAGCCACGCCCACTCCTACCCTGAGCACCACTTCCAGCAAGCGGGCGTTGCCACGCTGGCCTGGATGGTCATCATGGGTGACGGCTTGCACAACTTCAGTGACGGCCTGGCCATCGGTGAGCCTCTGACTACCTGTTCATGACTGACTACCTGTTTGACTCCCTTCCAGCTCATACCAGGTCAGCATTGCAAATGAGAATCTGTTCTCAATTGCCTTACCTGGATAAATAAAGGTTGAAAAAAAGAAATGAAAAAAATGCGTTCTCGCTCAGGAGGTGATTGATGATTGTTGTTTGATTGGCAGGCGCAGCGTTCAGCGAGGGGCTATCCAGCGGCCTCAGCACGTCAGTGGCAGTTTTCTGTCATGAGCTGCCTCACGAGTTGGGTGAGTTTCATCATCACGGGTCTGGAGGTCAGCAGAAGGACTCTGCCAAGGGAAAGATGGGAAGATGGCCAGTTTGATTAATGGCTTGATGGGTCTCCCAGGTGACTTTGCGGTGCTGCTGAAGGCAGGAATGACGGTGCGTCAAGCCATCCTGTACAATGTGCTGTCAGCCATGATGGCGTACTTTGGGATGGTGACGGGTATCTTGATCGGACACTACGCAGAGAACATCTCCATGTGGATCTTCGCCCTCACGGCAGGACTCTTCATGTATGTGGCGCTGGTGGACATGGTGAGTCAGTCAGCTGCAGGTGACTCTTTGCCATCGCCAGCTGGCCTCTTCGCACTCGCGTGCACACGCACGTGCATGCCTTCACTGCCAGCTGCTATGAGGAGAAGACATGTACAGTGTTGCGCCCCAGTGGTGTGATGTTGTCAACACTTGAGATCCTTTTTCTGTGTCCTGCTGACGCCACCCCTTGTCTCTTCAGGTTCCGGAGATGTTGCATAATGACGCAGGCGATCACGGCTTCAGCCACTGCGGCTTCTTCCTGCTGCAGAATGCCGGAATCCTGTTGGGTTTTGGCATTATGCTCCTCATCGCCATCTTCGAACACAAGATCCAACTGGACCTGCGATTCTGACAGCGAGCTGCCCAAATTCCTGCTGCATTCCAGTGTTTTTATTTGTCCTCCATGAGAGGTCCAAGATCACTTTCTGTTACTTCTGTTACTTTCTGTTGTTGATACAGGAAGATGGGTGTCACTCAACACTAGAACCTTTCTATTACACCTGAAAGCATAGCATTGTTTGTGTCATCCGCCCACCTTCCGGAGTGGCTTGACATACGCAGACAGACGGTTCTTTATAGAACTTCTTCCACAAAATGTGATTGGACTGTCAGAGCCAACACAGTTTCATCTGGTTTGACTGTTACACTCTGTACTTTTTAGTCCCACTTCCCCACTTCCTTGCGTGGTTATGGTTATGGTTCTGCTCACAAAAGATCATAATAGGTCAAACATTTTTTTTAAAGTTTATGTTAATTTATTTTTATGTTTGAGTGATGTCTATTTTTGTCTTTGCGACAAAAAGGTCCAAATGAGAAGGTTCTAGTGGCTTTGCAGAGGTTACAAGTCAATACATGTAAATGCTGTCACTACTTTAAAGTCCAAGTGGACCCGTCCTCCATGCTATCTGCTACTCAAAGTCCACTTTGACTGCACAGCCATTTAAATCGGGTCGGACACACATTCCTCCACACAAATAAACATTGGCTCCCTGCCTGAACTCCACCCAAGACTCGTATTGCTTTTATGGACCCAGACAGAGCTCTACCGGTTCTGGCTCTGGTTTATTTGTCGCATTGAGTTGACCTTGAGATGGTTCCCAAAATAACAAACTTTACATGTTTTTACTGCATGTGATCCAGAGAGAACATGTGTCTTTCTTTCAGGGTCTGGAGCTGCTGAGGAATAATTCCTCTCAGTCCAGTTGGTCTGGGCTTGGTGTCGGAGCTGCAGGAAGAACCCATCAACATCTCAGGAATGTATGGGTCAAGGTTGATGTCAAGGCCAGAAGAACCAGTCCAGTCCAGCATAATTTCTTTACATGGTGTCACATCATGGTAAAAGTCAATAAGGGTCTGGTTGGAGTGGTAATGGTTTGAAGCGGTCCTGCTCGCCACTGTGCACTAAGTGCACATGTGCACACACTTCTGTCGGGTACATGCTCAACGCAGAGTCCACATCCCAGTCTGTTCTCTGCTGGTGAGACGAACACATGCAGTTGTCAATCATGTCGTAACGCCCAGTGAACACTTCATTAGGTACACGCGTTCTTAGCTCAAAATTTCTGGTTCTGGTTGCGTAACTACTTTGGACCACTTTGTCCCAACTGAGCATGTTTTAAAGGTCAAATGTGATCCACTGGCACCAGAACCTTTAAGTCCAGTAGAAGTTGTTGGATCTATGTTGTAGAACATGAACGTGTACCTGATCAAGTGCTTCAACCTTAAATCATCATCAAACTGACCAGAGAGCGTGGCAGTGCCTCCTTGTCGAGGCACTGGCAGTAGGCGTGGACATGGCAGTGGACCACAGCCCATACGACAGCGAAGAGGACACAAGCCATCACAACTAGTGTGACCACCACATTGGTGGGACTCTTCCAGGTAGCGTGTGCACCTGCAGACAGTGGACAATCAAGTCATGGACGCGCTCAGCATTGGTCACTTCATAAGGTGCACGGGCACATTGGAATGCTACAGGAATATTTTGCTGACCTTGTCAAAATATTAAGCACACTTTCAGCTCTGATATCCTTAGCAGATGCACCTAATGAGGTGTCTAGGAAGCACATTTTTGTGATATTTATACCCCGCCATTAGCCCGAAGTCAGCTGGGATGGGCTCCAGCTTCCCCGTGACCCTCTAGACAAGCAGTATAGAAAGTGGATGTTTGTCAAGGGGGGCTGCATGTTGGCCTCAGTGTGCATGGTTGTCTATATGTGCCCTGTGATTGGCTGGTGACCAGTCTGGAATGTACCCTGCCTCTCACCAGTCAGCTGGGATAGGCTCCTGCTTACCCATGACCCTAATGAGTACAAGCGGTATAGAAAATGGATGGATGGATGATTGTCACAGTGCTGATGAACCTTTTATGGGCTCACAGTGGATTTCGGTGCTGCCGCTTTGGATTCGCCCCTCCAAAACCATCCAAGCTCTGATGCAGTACACCTCCCCATCCTGCAGGGCGGCCACGTGTAGAACTTTCTCCTCTGCTGAGATAGTGTAGACGTCCATCTGATGACACAACGAGAAGTCACACAAGACGTTCCTAACATCTGGTTGAGGAGCTGATCTTACCTGGGCCTCGTTGCCCTGCTTCCACACCATCACACTGATGGAGGCTGTGGGCGGGACCTGGTCAAAGGTCACCTGGAGGGCATGGCCCGGTGCAGAAACCACCATGTGGGGCACCGTCAGCACAGCTGTACACAGCACATAAACACGTCTTAGAGCTTGTAGAGCTCCCTGTAGCACAGGAAGCCTTCTTGCAACTTGCAACTGTAACCATTGCAACATGAGGCCTTGTTACATTGTCTCTCTGCGTGGGATTTGGTCTTACTATCCTTCCTGTTGAAAGCCGGACTGAGCTGGGTCCACGGTGACATCTCTGACTCGCACTCTGCTCGGACGCGGATGTTGTAGTCCGAGTCAGAACCCAGGTCGAAGGTCAAGTCACAGTGAGCGTGTGTAATATTTTGGCACTCGGGGACGTCCAGCCAGGTTCCGTCCAGGATCATCAGCTCAAACTCGCTGGAAGACAACATGGACTCATGTTTTAGAATCTTCTTGGGGATTTCTACTTCAGCCAAAAAAGGGGCAAACGCACATCGTCCAAATGCTCCAAACACACAAACACCATAAAACACATGCAACGGGAAAATGCAGCAAATTAAAAATGGTGCTATCACCTAAGCGCCGCAGGACCAAAAACAAATGCAAAAGACAGATATCCCTCAAGTCCGGCGTCCCTGGTAGCCTGGCTAACTTCCGTTTTGTTCCTTGAACTTGCAGCATTTCTCTGCATGCATATGATTTCATG